>NW_027109437.1:5962-18657 GCF_000696795.3 Halyomorpha halys
TTTATAAATACATATTTTTTTAAATATTTGACAATTTATTAGCACATATTTATGTTCATATTTCAGATTTTTTAGCACATAACAATTTTATCCCTAGTTATTTGCAATGCTTTGTTTAATTATTATTATGCATTTTAGTAATTTTTAAAATAAGAAGTAATATTTTATGAAATTGATTTTTAATTATAAGTATACATTTATTGCTACCATTGCTCTCTTTTCATTGCACCTAAAATAATAAATTATTCCGCCCGAATCTCCTGAGTACTCTTTGGAGAGGAGATTAATGCCTATTGTTAAAAGAGGGTGTCCTTAAGATTTGGAAACACCTGCTCTACCCCCGATGGAACTATCAGACTTTCCTGGCCCAAATAGTCGAAGGTCAGGCTGTATTTTAGAGGTCACTCTTCTTGTCGTTGAACTTCAAATATATATTTATATCTCTTTCCCAATTCGTGACCTTGAAATGAGCAGGAAAATGTCTTCTTATTTTATCTTTTTCCTTTCTACATTTTTTGAGTTGTATTTAATTAGGTAAAGAAGCTTTTCTCGATCTGATGTAGTTCACTGACATTTAGTAACCTTGAACAATTTTATTTACAAATCTTCTTATTTGGCTTTTTAGCTTCTATTCCCTAATTTAAAAAAAAAAATATTTATATGTATGTATTTATTTAAAAAACATTTTTAATGCACAAACGACAGAAATAATCTGTATTACCTCTATAATCATGTAGGCATCGATTTCTTTTAAATTAATTTAAAAACAATTTTGATCCTTTTTTTCTCTCAACTTTTACTCTTTAAAATTTTTCCGTTTCGTTTCGGCCCTCAGGCCATTCTTAAGGATACAACCTTCAATATTGATGTCATTTCTTTTTCAAAATATTAAAATTGCAGACTAATTACCTTTGTCCCATATAACTTTTTCTAAAAAAAATTTTCTTAGATTTAAAACTTTTTTTACAAAACACTTTTCTTCCTTCCTTCAATTATCATTTACAACTTAAAAACAGTGATAAGATGAAGGAAGGAAGAAAAGTGTTGTGTAAAAAAGGTTTTAAATCTAAGAAAAAATTTTTTAGAAAAAGTTATATGGGACAAAGGCAATCAGCCTGCAATTTTAAGATTTTGAAAAAGAAATTACATCAATATTGAAGGTATCCTTTAGAATGGCCTGAGGGCCGAAATGTTCGAAAAATTTTAAAGAATAAAAGTTGAGAGAAAAAAAGGATCAAAATTGTTTTTAAATTAAGAATTCCTCTTCCATTCCTGGCAATCCTCCGAGGCGCCTGAAAAGAAGATGGCCTCGTGACCTTATATTGTAAACTGTTTTTAGAGTTCTACTACTGGGTAGTTTCTCTACATCCTGTATCATATCATTATGTCATTATGATCAAATTTACTGGTTGTATTTTTTTATACAGTTGCAAATATCAATAAATAAATAAAATTAAAAAAAAAATTAAGAATAAACAACTCTCAAACAAGCATATATAAAATAATTAATTTATTAAAATTTTATATTTCATTTGTTCTTTATTTTAATTTTTTATTTTTGAAAATTGATTAATAGATTAAGTTAATCTTATATATAAAGATTAAAGTACTTCAATGATTTCTATTACCTATGTACAAATTTTAATTTCAGTTTTTTTTAGAATGTTGATTTATAATTCTGTTGCTTAAAGTCAATGTTCGACTAAATGATATTGGTTTTAGTAAAAAACTATTTTTATGACCCGAAATGTTTGAAAAATATGTCATAACGAAATGTTTCATTTCATTTTTTATCAAATGTAAACAAGTGTAGTATCAGTTCTTCGGGAATCATAATTAGGAAGGAGCACTTTACAAAATTTTGGATTAATAGAATTAGTTAAAAGAAGATGGTTAAGCCTGTCGAGTTTTAAATTATATATTGATATAGATTTTTATTAGGGCTAAAATGAAAAGTTGCAAAGTTGGTTGAAACGTTGCTAACCAATAAATAGTTTAAAGCTATTTATGTTTTTCTTAATTGCAGCCCTGACAACCTCCTTTTATTTCTCATATGATCAACTACCTTATAATTAATATATAATATATACTTTTATAGTATAATAATTTTATATGAGGAGAAGATGGTTGGGAGTGCGGTCAGTAAGTTACACAAATAAGTTGTGAGAACTTATTTAATAGTGCCTAAGTTTTGGCCAGAGTTTCTAGCCTTCATCAGGGCTAAGAAAAAAGAGTAAGACAACAACCAATGAGTACAAAAAAATAAAAAGAGAAAATGTAAACAGAATGACACTTGTATATAATTATATTGAATTAAAATAAAAATAAAAAAAATCATTCTGTACAGTTATTTACTTGTATCATTCTGTTTATATTGTTTCTTTTTCTTTTTTTTGTATTCATTGGTTGTTATCTTGCTCTTTGTTCTGAGCACTGACAGAGACTAGAAACTTCGGCCGAAACGTTGATACTGTTAAATAAATTCTCTCAACTTATTTCTGTTATTTACTAACCGCACCCCCAACCATCTCCTCATATATATTATCTAAGGTCAATTATCTTAAAATCATAATAATTTTATCTGCAGGAAGATGGTCAGGGTTGCGGTCAAAGGAGAAACAAAAGATAAGAATAAAAATAAGTAACAATGGCAAGAGTAAACATTTTTTTATATAAAAATACGTAAAATATACAGTTAAAAAATACAGGAGATGTACATAAAACAAAAACAATACAGGGAAGGGGAAAAAAAAAGAAATTAAATAAACGTCATAAAAAAATAACATATATACAACATAATAATTTTAATTATGTCCAGTATCTTAAATAATTATACTACTGTAGCTATCTTCTTCTTGTACTGGCACAACAGGCGCATGAGGCTGCCCTTGGCCTGCTCAACGGCCGCCAACCATCTCTCTCTATCTTCTGTAAGGGTAACTGGAATCCTCATTTGTCGCAGATCCCGCCTCACAGCATCCCTCCATCGGCCCTTCGGCCTACCGCATTGCCGCACACCATCTGGAACGTAACTGTACAGTTTATGAGTCACTCTTTCCTCTCTCATCCTCATTACATGGCCAAGCCATTTAAGCCTCGGTATCCTTATGTTAGGTTAGCATCTCGGTAGGAGATGCTATATTCTTTATAGAGCCCAAAAAGTTCACCATTTTTTCTTCTTCGCCAATTACTATTCTCGCATACAGGCCCTAAGATCCTCTTCAGAATTACTCTTTCAAACCTGTCTAGCAGGTTAATGCTTTTATTGCTTAGGGTCCAAGTTTCTCCACTGTATGTAACGACTGGCCTTATCAACGTTTTGTACAGGGTGAACTTGGTGGTACGGCTAACAACTTTGCTTATGATTAACCTTACAATGGAGAAATAAGCTCTATCTCCAGCAGAAATTCTGCTTCTAACTTCTTCTTATTCATCCTGGTTCTCATTAATAATAGAGTCTAGGTAAGAAAAACTTCTTACCACTTCGAAATTATAGGGGCCCATTACAAGGCGACTCTGCCTCTGGTCCAGAGGCTTCTTACCCAACAGCATACTCTTGGTTTTTTCTCCTAATTGTCCATCCTACTAATTGCTAATATTAAAAAACAATGGCAGATTACAATAAAATATTCCTCCCATCATTAGCCGAACTAGAAGAACCAAAGCTGATACAGTTCAAGATACTTGTTCTTCTCGAGAGTGAGAACCAAATGTAAATAATGAGCTGTGGCTAGTAAATTGGTTGTGTCTGACAGAGTGCTAAAGAGATATTTAGGGATTAAATTTAAATCACAAATAAAGTTATATACTGTGTCTTTCAATAGAATAAGCTGAGATTATCATTAATTACTATTATTATATTATTCTTTATTTTTGTTTTATTTATCACTTTTTACTATCATTTATTTTACCTGTTGTCTGCATTGTTTGTTTTACCGATAAATTGTTTTCTTTTCCAGGGAGCAGCAGCAGTGGCTGCATACCCAGCTGGTGGAGGATATGCCTCGGGAACAGAATCCTTCTCACCAGAGTCTCCTTACTTTCCCTTCAGCACAGCCCCGACGTCCCGGAGGATTAGCTCCACCCCCGGTAAGTAATATCACTCGCTTGGATTGTTTTTTTTTTTTTTATATTATTATTAATATAAAGTAAATTAAAGTTATATGCAGTATGTACTTATCAAAGATAACTTTAAAGATATTGTTAAGTAATACTTAAGATATTGTTAAGATGTGAAACTATCTTTGTTAATATTGTTCAAAAACATTTGTTGAAGTTTGGATAGATTACAGATTACAGACATGATTGGTTATAATATCAAAATATAAATAAAATTGCTTAAGAAAAAAGGGAATAAAAATGGAAAAGCCATTTTATGTTTTGCTGGTCAAAATTATATTGAACAAGTTTGGTCGTCTGCCAAATTGCTTTAAAAATCTGTTTGCCTTCTTCTAAATTAGAACCAAATTATAAACTTTTTATTTCCCGAAGGAATCAATTTCTATTCTTTATCAAAATATTTAAATTAGTGATTAAAGAGAAAGTTTCTTAAGAAAAAACGGCGATTGAAAAAGAGTTTAGAAGAAAATACTCTGGTTTCTTTGACTTACCCAAATTTTTTGCCATTCTTGTTGGTATTTTACTTGTGGATTCAGAAATAGCTATTCACTTAAGGACAAGGACCTTTCTCCCTCAATTTCTATGCAGTAGTATGGAAAGCTCGAGTGCCGCTCGGTTTTTTTCCATTTGACGTTGTCACTGCTGTCTCCTGAAAGCCATTCCTGGTCTTCATTGCCTACCGTTCAGCATCGTTGGAATATTTCTACCAGTAAACCATTACCATGGGATTGATTTTCTAAAAATGTTAAAATAATTTATTTTCTATCCTGTGGATTGCTACCATTTAACATCATATGCAGGATCTGTCACTACACTTTCTTTGCCCAACCAAATCTTACTTCCATTGGACGAAAATAATGCTGATAAATGTTGATATATATCTATAAACAAGGACACTAGAATAAATAAAATAATAAAATAGCTCAGAATTGATTCTCGCTCAAGATAGCACTTCTTTATTGACATGTTAATAAATAAAAAAAAAAAAATGTGGAGCACCTCGTCGCACTTGGAGATGGTAAATATTTGTTTATCTATACTTCCTCTACAAAATAGATTTGGTATCGTAATATTAATAATAATTGGTTATAATTCAGTTGTTAATTTTAGTGTGTATCAAAATCCTACTCTATTTTTTCTGGGCACAATTTACTATGTATTACTTATTAGGCCTCTAAAAATTATTAACTTAACATTTTTATTTGTAAAAAAAAAAAAAAAAGATCAAATAGAATAATCATAAATGATCTATTTTTTCTTTGTGAACAGTAGAATAAAAGGTAAAATGTTTGTACTTGTTACGGCAGGTAGGGGTTCGAAAGGAACCTTTACTAGCCCAACCGTGAAAAGGAAAGAATTGTTGAATTTTGTTATTTTTAAATAAGTAAACATAATAAGAAAGAACACAAAATATACAAACTAGAAAAAAAAGAAAGATTAAAACTATTATAAAACTAAATTAATTGAACTAAAGATAAAAAAAAGTCTCATTTCACCGGTGATTGGTGGGGCCCCGGTTGTGGTTGTTCTGAGTGGATATTCTTGTGGAAGTAGATCGACAAAAGGGACGTACGTCCGCCCCCCTTGTCCTCTTGGAGGATGAGTCGAAGAAGTCTGCCCGCCGTGGCTAAGATGATTTAGCTGGCGAAGATGGCCAGAATGCTGCTAACTACGAGTGCGTAGTGAGTAGATAAAGGTGTGTATAGACGATATGTGTGTGCAGTGAGACGTTAAGAAGATATCTGTCTATTTTAATATAAAAAACAATAGAGAGTAGTTGTTTTGTTTTTTCACTTAATAAAAATCACATGTTCCACCTATCGATTTGTGGACCATATGTTGGCTGCAACAGTACTGATAACGCTAAATTGATTTTTCCTATTTGATTATTCTTACCGCTATATACTGCTCGGATTTTCATAACAATTCACCATTAGATAGTTAAAATGCGTGCTGACTAATAAATCAAATAGATTAGACTGAAAAAGATACTAGTTGCTTGCATATGTGCCATTTAGTCCTGGTCTGAAGGGTTATGTTTCAATATGGGCTTATCTGTTATCACTTATCTTTATTGTCTTATTATTATACTTTATTGTCTCGGTGGTTCGACCTTATATACCTTTTTCTGTGAGGTAGGAGTTATTTGTGTTGTATGAGGTATATTTTGATTATTAAAATAGTATACCTGAATTTGAATTCTGTCAATGAAGAAAATCTTAAGTGGAAGACCACAGCTTGTACTCTGGAGGACTGGCAAGGTGGGTTTCTCTCGGTTATATTTTTGGCTTCAATTTTCCATTCGTGAAAGAAATATATCAAGGGTGAGTCTTTGAAAGAGATCAACTTACATGCAATCGTGAATAATTAAAATAAATTGTACTTGCAAACTCTCGACTTGCCTCAAATCTTTTCTTAAAGGGTTTTACTGTTTATGGAGGAGAAGGGGAGGATATAAGGTAGTGTTTGTTTTAGTGTCTTGTGAATTTGAAGTTGCTAGGAAGAGTGGTCAGTTAATGATTGAATGTTTTTGATATGGTATCTGTACAGAACTGTATACAGCTTAAGCTATTTATAGGAATTAAGGATAGGAGTTGATAGATAAATATACACCACGTTTAAAATTTTGATTGCAAGATAATTTAAATGAATTCCTGAGCATCAGATCAATTTTATAAGAATAAGCTGTGTATTACTGAAAGATACAAGAAAGACAATGAGGGATGTGAAAGTTTGTTAAATTACCCTAAAAATGTGTATCGTTTTTGTTCACAATTTTTGTATTGTTATATACTGTGTATTGATTTAATGTTGATAAAATTATAAATTATATTATTTCTAAAGTCTGTTTTTTTATTTGTTTTAGGGACGGCAGTTAAAAGAAAAAGAGAGGTATGTAATGTATTAAATACATTTTTAACTTTTCTTTTCACTAATTGTTTATTAATATTCGTTAGTTATATAATTATTTGATTTAGATTTTTAAGCCTGTCATTAATACTGTAAAAAAGAAAAAGAGGAGTGTTTTTATCCTGTTGGAATATACATACAAGTAATGTCAACTGTATCAATATTATGTTTTTTTTTGTATTATGATGAAATAAATGTTTTATTAAATTGTTTCTATATTGGTAGCACTATTTTGCTGTGCACATTATTATTATAGTTCTATGTATTATTGTTCTGATATTCTATTTGAATATTAAAGAATTTCCAGTTATGTTGACTTTCATTGTCTATTATTAAGTTAAAGGAAAAAATAAAGATAAACACTGTTTAAGAAGAACAAGGTGAAAGAGGAGGGCAGAATGTATTTGATCCTATATTTGTAAATTTAGAACTGAAATCTTTTATGTGGTTATTGTACATACATGAGTAAAATTAATGTTTGTAGTTATAGTTATTAGACATTATTTTAGTAATCGTATTATAATCTATACTTTTATTAGCTGATTGCAATAATTTTTATAAGTTATTAAAATTGGAACTCTTAAAATTGTCCCTGTAAAAAAAAAAAATTAGGTTATTCTTAAATCTAAAATGCCTCACTTTCATCAAACAGAGATTTGTGAAATCTAAAGGAAATTTTAATTGTAAATTATCACGAACCTACTTTCACAATTAATTATATTGGTAAATTTCTCAGTTGTTAAGACATTAAACTCGTAACTCCTTGAAGCCTATGTTCGACTCCGGCTGCTGGAAGAAAATTAATTTTCTGTTTAATCAGCCATCAATCATCACTTAAAGTTGGTATACTCTCGTAGGACAAATCAGTCTTTATGAACAGAGTTCTTGACCCTTCATCGTAGATCGTGGATATTGATATCATCTCCTTTTATTGCTATTTATCAAAAAAAAATTGTACTTCATAATCAAGTGCTGAACCGAAGTCAGTTTTTTTGCTGTTATTGTGTTTTCCATTGCTGTTTAATATATTTGATGACTTAAAAATGATTATGTATCTTTAAGAAAGATATTTAATTTTCATCAAAATCCTATTAATGAATATTTCAAGATTTACATTCCAAAACCACTTTTTTGTTCACTTTACCATTTACTCTAAAGAACTTGTCTTAATCTTCCTTGATATCACTATTGTTTCAAACCTATTTTCATTATTATTATTAAACCCTGAAAAACATTTTGTTCTAAAGTGACTGCTAGAAAAAAAGACGGATTGTTTGAAAAATATTGACAAAAAAGTGAATAAATTCGCGAATTAAAAAGAATAGAAATTGTTTTTGATAATTAATTGAGCAGATTGGTACAAAAAGTGCAAAACCTGTACTAAAATAACTCTAGTCAGTGATACATAAATATTATTAAGGCATTTAACAACCAGCCGAACCCAATAACCAGTTTTTAGTACTTACTTTTTTTTTTTTTAACAGTTTTTGTTCCAGATTATCATGAGGTGAAATAACTTTTCTAAAATCAGTTAAACGGCTTGTGATAACCCTTAAATTGAAGTTAGGGGTTACTTTAGAACAAGACTGTTTTCCCAGGGTTTAGTAGTAATACAAACGGGTTTGAAGTAATTATAATATATATGAATACCCATTGAACCGTAGGAAGTTCTTTATTGTAAGTCGTAGCGCAATATAAATTTCATATTTTTAACAGAAATTAACAAAAATTAGACATTAGGTTCGTGATAGTTTCTCAGTTCTTTTACAAAATGAATGTTCTGATGAAATTCAATGACTCTAATGAGTTCTGACTTTGTATAGGGTACTTGACTGAGCTTAGTAATATTTTTTCCTAATCCAAGATCAACTGAATTAGTTGCATCACAGTTTTAAATATTTTGTGCTGTAATATCTCAATTAATTTTTAATTAATTAATTAAGTTTAATTACTAAAATTAATTTTCTTTTAGTAATTATATTTTCAGTTGTTCTTTGTCTCTTTACTGCTTATGGCTTTTTTTAAAAACATTGAGCCTGATCAGTACCAGGTAAGTTGTTACGAAACCTGGTATTTTATATCCTCGATTTTGCCCAAATGTGGTCTTACATTACATCCTTAATCAAGAATGACCATTGGAAATCCAAATTTTGTTAAAGCAACAGGGTGTTGTGCAAATGTTTCCTCTGTTTTTGTAAATATCTTGCCTTTAACTTTTTTTTAGAAATGTCAAATTTTTGTGGCGTTCTGTTACAACTGTTCTATCCTTCGTAGATGATACCAGCCTTTAGGAGATTCTCATTTGTATACTCGTTCTAAGAATTCGTTCAAAAGTCTGAGTCACGAGAGTAGGTTGGAAAAAAATAAATAAAAAGTTTAGTTTAACAGCTGTGTAAAGAGTAACTATGGTGATGGTTCCATTGAAAGGATAACATTTTTTAAAAATATCTTAACATATAATGATAAATGAAATTTATTCAAGGTAAATGTGAATTTGTTGAAATTTAAAGGCAAAATTATTTTATCAATTCCAATCCTCTTATCAAAATGCTCTATGTTGTGGCTAATCGGTTGTTCCAGAAGATGGTATGTTGCCTGAAACCTATAGCATTTGTTTATTAATTAAAATTGGTTGAATATGCCTTTAATGAACGATGTTATTATTATAAAATATTTAAAATTTTATAGTTTTATTTCAATTGATGCAAGTTAATGGAGCAACGCTTGTTGAACCTAAACCAGGTGGAAAACAAGCTGAACTTCTTGGTCTTGTCACTATGTGGCAGCGACGGTAGTAGGTTTAAAAACAATGAATGTACATAATATTCATATGGCTACTCACGGGGCCTTAGAGTGACTGTCAGAACATTTCATTCAAGGGAAATGCTCAGTTCCATGTTCAAGTTTATATAATTTATGAATAGAGATCGGATTTTCCTCCAGTTGCATCTTTTGTTCCCTAGCTCCAAATTCCACAAAATCTCGACTCAAATTCAAATAACACTAATTTTATTTTGCACCAAATTGCGTGTTTTGTTTTTTTCTGCACAAAATTGCATCTTTTACTCTATTTGTGCTAAATTTTAATTTTTGTTTGTGCTTTTAACTAAATTTCTCATATTATACACATATAGGTGTATGTATGCCAATATTTATTAATTTTATTATTTTTTCCTTATTTAATTTATAGTTTAAAATTGACAAATTCGAGGTAAAAACAGTACAACAATTAACATATAGTTTTTATTTATTTTTTTTTATACCAGATCGGCCTGGTGGGCCTTACATGGTTGATATAACTTATATTATATATATATATTTTAACAGTTGATTATGAGGGGGTATAATCATACAAATGACACCCCTAACTATATACTATGTTATTATTAAAAAAAAAAAAATAATAATAAAATAAATAAATAAGAATAATACTTCTTAATTAAAGAGGAAAGTAAAATTATTAACAAAAAATAATGATATTGGTACACTTAAATAAATTTATATAGATAGTTGAATTTAACAAAAAAAAAAAAAAAAAAAAAGTATTAAACAGTAGTTTTCAGTAAATGTGAAAAAGACCTCTCTAGAATAAGCTTGTTATAGGGAAACATTCAGTGTTATTGTTTTCAACTAGGATTCTCAAGCCGCTTCTAGCCCTTCATTAGAATTTCAATCTTTTTTTATAATATTATATTACCTATTTATATTATTTTAAATAAAAATCATCAAGGGATCCTTTTGTATCTGGAGTCCCTACTTGACTGACCGGAATTCCTGGGAAATCAAAGATAGTTATAATCTTAATTTTTGGTGCCCCCCATTCCAGTTTTTGGTTTGCTAAACTGGAATCTGAGGTTGACTGATAGATACATTTTTTTCGGGAATCTTTTCTTTTCTCACCCTATATCTCGAAAACTTTATTTTAGAGAAAATCTTGCTTTACAAAATTAAATAATATTTTCGACAGTTTTTTTTTTTTTTTTTTTTATTTATTTTTTTTTTTTTATAGCTTTTAACACAAAAACTAGGAGTTTTTCGAAGATAAACATTCCATAAAAAATTAAAGCAGACAAATACCAATTTATAAAGCTTATATGAAATATCTTCCTTAAGGCGGATAAGAGAGGCAAGCATGGCGGACGCATAAGTGGTTTCAGCCATTGCACTGGGATTATACTATTTTTATTACAAAAAAAAGAAAGTGAAAGGAAATGAAATATAAATAAATAAGATTAAATATAAAACTTATTATAAACAGTAACAACAAACACCTTTAACCTCCTAACAGCTCTCAGTTGCAACTAGACAAAGAACAATGGTGGAGATGCTACACGAGCGCTCTCACGAACCCCTTTGATCTGTGTCCAAAAAACCTACTCTCAACGGATCGGCAACAAGCTTAGGGCAACTCGTACAAGCCACCCATCCACATGCTCGCGCATGTCCGAGTTCGCCATGGCTTGGCCAACATGTAGAGGTCCCTTTACATTTGTGAGCTAGTTAGTTTCGGGAATATGTTGTTGATACTGGAACATAATCAAATAATTAGAAAGGTGTTTTAATTAGGAAATTAATGTAATTGATGTATATAAAATCAAAGCAGTTGTGTCCCAGTATCAGCGTCATATTCCTGAAATTATTTTGCAAATTTGAAGGAGTGTACACATTTTTAAAAGGCGGCCGAACCCAGAACGATCGTTGCTGATTGAAGCCAGGACGCTACTAAGCTCATTTACGGACAATCCAAGCTCCCTTGGCGGCACATTGTCGCCATACGTACTCACAAGATACCACGTGTTGACGATGATGCGTCTTGAACCGCGCTCAAAGTGTTAAGTATGATGATTCAGTTCCTTGACAAATATGGAGAATTGTTAAGAAGACACCTCTGTGTGACTTTTTCCTTTGAACGTTATATAATTGGATCATGTTAGCTGTGTATTCTTATAAAGTGACCCCAAATATTCTCCGTGTCAAAAATACACCATTTCAGTGGATCCAGGTCTGCATGGGACGTGAAAGCTGTTTAAGAATTCAATAGCCAGATATGGTAATATTCACGTGTTGTTAGCGAGTAATTGATGAGCCTGATACGAGATGAAGATAGGTGGAAAATGCCTTGTCTCCCTCTGGCTGGCGTAAAAGTTTTACTGCCTAGGTTTAGTGTTGATATAAAATTGATAGGGACTGTATATGGTGGGTATGGGAGAGGAGTACGGCCATACCGGAGAATGTATACTGCATCCGGGCTGATTTATAACTGTCTCTAAGACCTCCTCGGAACACTTACACAGATGAGGGGGAGGAGGGGGGTTCTTGCTCAACCCCCCCCCCCCCCATCTTAACTTATCTGCATAATTTTAACATGGTCTACTCTTATTATGATATTGTCCAAGATTTTTTCATTTTTAAAAATTTACCAGAGTATTTAAACTAAAGATACAACAAGTAAATGTGATGTGAATAGCACAATAGCACAGATTTGTGAAGAAACCGCACATTAGTAGCGTCGCCCTTTGAAAGCTTACATCCCCAAAAACCGTTAGCAATTTTTACTTCCACTTTCTATATATGGAATATTTAATAGGGGTATTCATGGTCTTTAGTAGGGGTATTCATGATATTGTGTTAAATGTTAAATGTTTTACCATGTTAAATGTTATAAC
>NW_027109437.1:19287-20769 GCF_000696795.3 Halyomorpha halys
ATTTAACACGCTTTAACATGTTAAACCAAAGACCATGAATACCCCTAGTTTAACATGTTAAAGCCTATTAAATAGAAAACTCACTTTAAATGGACAAATATATTTCCTTCTTTTATCGTGTTAAAGCAATATAACACATAACATGGTTGAAAGCTTGTTCCTAAGTTTGTTAAATGGAGAATGACGTCACACAACAGACTAGCTGAGCTCTAAATTATCGTGTTTGGTTACTTGCTGGTAGTTTGTGTTTTGATTGTCTTAGTATTGTTTTGGACTTTGTAAACAAGACAATCAGTAGCCATATATTCACATTTCTACTTTTCACTTACTTTGGGCATGTTACTGTAATCAAAACTTAGAAGTAAATAATAACAAAAAGTTTTAAAAGAAAAGGTTACTAAACAAGTTGCTAAGAAAATCCGCTAGGAGCTCTCATGCATTAGACATTTATTATGACTTTAAATAGGGCTGCTCACAATGCTATACTTATAACATTTTACATTTAGGACAATATCATGAATTACCCCAATTACGAGAGAGTATTCTGGTTGTGAAAAATTTTGAATTCCAGTTTTCGACGGAAATATAGGTTTTGGTGCCCACAGTCCAAAAAGCTCGTCTCGCGAAATGGTCTGTGTGTCTCTGAACAGCTCGAAAACGAAAAATCTTACGAAACTGAAATTACATATTTTAGGCGGGTATATACCTAGGATTCGATAGCAATTTTTTTCGATAAAATCGATTAACCCGAAGTACCCCTTTATAGAATCGATTTTTAACATTTTTCCGATTTTCTCGAAATCGAAACCGTTAAAAGTTACTGTGGTCCTGTATGCTGTTTGCACCTTCAATTGTCACTAATAGTACAAGAGCCGGGAAGAAAAAAGGTAATATTTCACCCCAATTTTTGATTACTTTAATGAAAACTATGTATAGTTACTAGTAAAAATTAATAAGTCTGCCAAGTATAGGTAGGGGGAATAAAAAATGGCGGCTGTTTCAAAATCTTAAAAAAAAACCATTAATTTTTCATTCGGAGCTCTATATCTTAAGAACTACCTACAACACTAGAAAATCTAAAAGAACAATATTTAAAGAAGTGTAAATTTGCTGAAATATTAGCCCTAAAAGAACTAGTTACGTCCAAATTATAAATCGATTTACAGTTGTTCGGACAATATGTTTGATTTATGAAAAACTTCATTTCAGAAACCATTGGACGTACAGATGTCTGCCAGCGCTCAAATTAAATCTAGTTAAATTTACTACAAAATAGTTAATTATGTTTATCTTTGCAGGAGTAGTAGTTTTTATGATATTTGACAAAATAAACTCACAAAATGTTAATTTCTAGTTGTTCGTATATAATGTTGGATTTATTAAAAAATATATCTCAAGATCCATAAGACACAGATATGTCTGCCAACACTCAAAATAAAGTAAATTTAATTTACTATAAAGTAGTTTATGACACTTATCTTC
>NW_027109437.1:20819-25528 GCF_000696795.3 Halyomorpha halys
ATAAAATAAACTCATAAAATGTTAATTTATAGTTGTTCGTATAAAATATTGGTTTTTTAAAAAATATATCTCTAGATCCATAAGACGCACATATACGCCAACACTCAAAATAAAGTAAATTTAACTTACTATAAAGTAGTTTATGACACTTATCTTCGTAGGGGTAGTAGTTTTTATGATATTCACATATGAATATAAATTTGGCAAATGAAAATTTGTCCGAACAACTATAAATCAATTGATTTTAGCCAATTTCATGTAAACTATTACTCTTAAGAAGATAAACATCATAAACTACTTTATAGCTCATTAAACTAGCTTTAATTTGAGTGCTAATAGACATCTGTACGTCAAATGGTTTTTGAGATATAAATTTTTCCAAATAAATTCACTAACTACTGATCTTTCATTACATCCAATACAACATTTTCTGAAACGTTGCTTTTTAAAAAGCTATATCTCGAAAATTATTTAACGTAAATAACTCTATTGGGGCTCATATTTTAGCAAATTTACTATTCTTCAAATGATGTTCTCTTAAGTTTTCTTGTGTTGGTAGTTTTTAAGATATAGAGCTCCGAATGAAAAATTTTTTTTTTTTTTATCTCTTTGAAACAGCCGCCATTTTTTATTCCCCCTACTTATACTTGGCAGACTCTTCAATTTCGACTATTAATTATATATAGCTTTTATTAAAGTAATCAAAAATTGGGGTGAGATAACTGCCTTTTTTCTCCTCTTGGGCTCTTGTACTATAACTATACTGCACTACGCGTGGACTTATTATTTAGTTGTTTAAATAAAATTATCTGTCGTTAATGATAATAATATAATGCATTATCATCCCACTAGGACATGACTTGTCATTTTGTTTCAAAAGAGTGCTTAGGTTTACCTATTTGCCGATTGCGAAGTTCTTTAATAAGCCCCGTTGCTTTACTAGATAAGTGGAATTACAAGGATGCATAACGACTTAACAAGATTGTATGCCGTAGCAGTGAGATGACTGCTCTAAGAACTAATCAATGTGACAGTAGGAGAGGAGGGAAGGGACTGGAAGTTTACTTATGGATCGGATCCGAGTCCCTTCGGGAGGACATGACTTTTACATTTGGGTCTGAAGGGGCTTTGCAACTACCTAGTCCCTCTCCTTCCTCTTCCTTAGTCCTTTATTCTATATACTCTTCAGTTTGTCATATCCTTCACTATCCTTAGTTAAGTGGTAATAATTAATGTTTAAGCGAATGGATAATTAATTCGGAGAATGATATAATTTTTAAAAAATACGTTTTATGTTCCAATTTTTTTTTTTCAAAATTTATTTCTTTATTTTTTTTTATCTAATCTTAGAATTAAATATTGATATTTAGCAGATCTATATTTAAAAAAATAAATCTGTAACGCCATAGTCCATGACGTATCAGGGGTAAGAAGGTACTATTTCTAGACCAACGGTTGTGCAAGGAGATGATTTGGTCAAAATCACGCTCGACTCCCAGATTTTTACCCAATTTATGAGGCTGGACGGACCCCAGGAGGGCTCCAGTGCCCACAGGGTTGACTCACCGCTACAGTGTAACAGAAAAGGATTTTCTGCCCAGCCGGATTCAAACCCGGGTCGTCCTTAGAGTTAGTAGCATCGCACCTTACCGCGCTGCCACCGCACCCCCATTTTTTAAATTAAAATTTAGTTATATTTATTTCACTGATCTATTGCTGTGACTATTATTGATGGTCTGATCTCACATTGCCGTCTAATAGTGAATTTGTTTACCGGGTCACTGGGGAGGATCTAGAAAGGTGAATTCGGGAGAGTGAATTAAAAATTGTGAAATTGAAGGAACAGAAAAGTGAAAGAAAAAAAGGAATGAATTGAATTTGGTGTATAGACTAAAATTGATTTTAAAAGGAAACTGTAGGAAAAAAAAAACTGTTTTCTTTCTATTTTATTGTACCATTTAATTATATGTAATTTATATATGTCCGATTACGGATTGATTAGTATACTGTTTGTGTAGCAATCTAGTGTATTTGGGCAGCATAGATGAATAAAGTATTTCTCTCTCGTAAAAAAAATTAACTCACTTAATAATACTGGGTCGAATTAAGGAGCTGAAGATTTGGGACTCGCTATCCCCGAAACGTACTAGAAAAAATACATAGATTAAAAACTGTTGTTTTAATTTTCAACGTAAATGTTTCCCAAACAAAATTAGTAATATAGGGAGGTCAGGTGGTGACAGAAATTAATCATTTATTTAATCTATTACTTTTTAGTGATTTTTTTGATCTATTACATATTTCAGAAATGTATTTAAAAATAAAAATTAATTCATAGGACTTCTGAATAAGTTATTTTTCAAGTTTTAGCCTCGTATTGGAATAAAAATGATTCGAATATTAGAATTTTCAATATTTTTAGTCTTACACGGCGTATTGTTATGGCCCTTCTGCCATTTGACTTCTGGTATCGCAATAAAATTGGGCGATTTTCGTCTTTACCAATCGAACTAATTGTGTCATCGTATTGAATCTACTTCTAGAGGCATGATGATCCACCTCGAAGCCGCTCTGGAAGTCCATAGTGGAGTCTGTGGTGACCTTCTGATCAAATAGCTGTACAATTCTTGAAACTAGTCCGGGCTAGGTCCGAACGCTATACTATAAAACTACTATAGTTTAAAAAGGGGATCTCAAGTCGAAACACAATGATCATCACGTAAGCCTTTGTAATTGGTAAATATTGTACCTAGAAGGGCAAACATTCACTGCGTAACTATACGTAAACAATGGCTCGTGTACATTTGCCATAAACCTACCGACTGCCCTACAGTAACCTTTAATTATGTTGCTCTTACCCCTGTCGAATAGATTCGCTACCTTAGACTACATCTGGACAAACGTCTAACCTGGAATCCTCACACAAGACTGAAAAGACAGGAAACTGCACGCTGATTCCGACTATTACAGCACTTACTAGACAAACGGTCTAAACTTCCAACTAATTACAACAGAATGATCTACATGACAGTAATAAGGCCCATCTGGACATACGGCGTTGAGCTTTGGGGCTCCACTAAACATTCCAATTTCTCTCGTATCTAATCTTTACAATCCAAAATCCTTCGTAAAATCCTCAATGCTCCTTACCTTGTCAAAAATAAAATCATACATAAAGACCTTAATGTTCCCTATGTAATCGATCTAGCCCGAACCAGATATCATTCCTTGTTTTATAAACTCCCTAACCATCCACACCCACTAGTTTCTAACCCTGCTTCCTCTTCCATTCCGAACAATCCTCCGAGGATATTACATTTGCTAAATGTATAATTATGAACCGTTGGAAATTCCGATAAAGATAAAAAAAATAAATAATACATTAGCCGCGCTGGGGATCGAACCTGTACAATTGAACTATGTAGCAATTGCCACAAAACTTACGTCGAGGATTGATCAGACAATCTTTATCCAGGCAATGTGATTCGACGTTGACGCCGCGTTAGCTACCAGACCGAACTGCCGGCAGGTGTTTTCGACAGTTGTGTTCCGCGGGAAACGAAAGGCTCGAAAAACTTGCCTGGAAAAAAAAAACTGGAGTCCTGGAGTCCGCTAAAATTCGGTAAACATTGTAGGCGAGGTGAGGAGCTACAGGTTCGGACAATTATTTTTGTCTCATAATTCTCGTGAAAAATCTACTTAAATCATGAAGACCTAACCTCGGAGGTATATATACTGAAGTGCAATGAAGTCTTTATTTAAATTGAATCTGTACCGGTACGACCCTTAAAGGGTTAAGGGTGCGGTACTTCGTAAGGGAGTACTGTTACTATACCAACGGTTGTGCAAGGAGGTGATTTGATCAGAATCGCGCTCGACCGACAGATTTTTACCCGATTAAGGGTACCCACTTCATAAGGCTGGGCGGACCCCAGGTGTTTTGACTCACGACACGGCTACAGTGAAATACATAAAATAATTATCTGTCTCAGGCTAATTCGAACTCGGATCCTTGGAGTTTGTAGCACATTGCCTTACCAATGAGCTATCCATCCCCATATGTCTTTGTTTGTAAATAATAAATACTAAGTTATGGAAAAATAAATTTTAGCTCGAAAAATTAGGATTGTTTTTAGTCTAGCGCTATTAAATTATTCATTGAAATTCAATTTATTATTTAATTAAAATTGCTATTATTGCTTCACTAGTTCAAATATTATTATTTATTTTTTTAAAAGTTATTTATTGATATTTACAACTGTACATAAAATACAAGTAAGTACCGAATATGAATGCAGTATTTATCAAACATTATTCTTATTAGAAATAACATTTCTAACGATGTTTATATTTGTCTTTTACATAATTGTTGAAATTAGTTTAAAATAAATACTTCCATAATACTGTATTTCACTTATCGACATAGAAAGTCTTGTTTCTTTTAGTTGTCGACTTTTTAAAAATATATTAATGATGGATATGATCGTTTCGTACTATAATTATTTATTTTTTCTTTACTAATTTTAATTTATATAAAAAATTAAAGCAGACAAATACCAATTTATAAAGCTTATATGAAATATCTTCCTTAAGGCGGATAAGAGAGGCAAGCATGGCGGACGCATAAGTGGTTTCAGCCATTGCACTGGGATTATACTATTTTTATTACAAAAAAAAGAAAGTGAAAGGAAATGAAATATAAATAAATA
>NW_027109437.1:25578-28709 GCF_000696795.3 Halyomorpha halys
GCAAAATGATTTATAAGACGTTGTCACGTCAAAAATAATTAAAAAAATAATTATTTAATAATTACTGGACGCATTACCCTGAATTGCTTTTTAATAGCTAGAGACAATTGTGATTGTATAGTTTTATTCCAAAGTAATATTTTAATTTATTTGATTATATTTTTATTTAATTTTATTTATTATTTGATTTATAATTCTGATTTATTTTTCTTTTTTTTTTCCGGTCCTTTGCCAGGCGATAGATTCTGCCGCAGCGGAGCCAGTAGAAGGGGCAGCAACACAAAATTGGGTGAGTTGTTGCTTCCTCAAAAAATATTATATAAATATCTATGAATTGTAATAAACAAAAAAATAATATGATTATTATTATAATTTAATGTAATATAAAGGTATTTTAAGTTGTCCTCTTCTAAGGCTCTTCGCTGAACTTATATCGATTCGGCGTTTTCGCTTACTTAATTTGCGTAATCCTTTCTTGTTTCATTCATTAAATATTAAACTGATTTTACTATTCGAGGTCTACATTTTTTGTATTTATATGTTATATATGTAATATATATTTAAAGGTCTAAATTTGATGACTTAAGTAGTTGACGATTGTACGATATGCTTTATACACCTATACACACTGACTTCATGTCTAGATATAGCAATTGCTATATTTGAATAGTTAAAAATTATTTGTCAAATGAACTATTGAAACGATTTTTTAATATTACGAAATTCCTTTAGTAATCAATTTCTTTTAACGGTATCCACGAAATATATAAGAAATAAATTCATAGATTATGATAGTACAAGAGCTGGGAAGAAAAAAAGTCAGTTATTTCAGCCCAATTTACGATTACTTTAATGAAAACTAGGTATAATTACTAGTCTAAATTGATGAGTCTGCCAAGTATAGGTAGGGGGAATAAAAAATGGCGGCTGTTCTTAAACCTTAAAAAACATTAATTTTTCATTCGGAGCTCTATATCTTAAAAACTACCAACAACACTAGAAAATATAAAAGAACATTATTTAAAGGAGAGTAAATTTGCCGAAATATTAGCCCTAATAGAGCTATTTACGTCTAATAGTTCTCGAGATATAACTTTTTAAAAAGCAAAATTTCTTAAAAATCTACTGAAAGATTAGTAGTTAATTTATTTTGAGAAATCTATATCTCAGCAACTATGTGACGTATAGATGTCTATTAGCACTCAAATTAAAGCTAGTTTAATGTACTATAAAGTAGTTTATGACCTTTACCTTCGTAGGAATAGTAGTTTTCGTGATATTTGCTAAAATAAATTGATTTATAGTTGTTCGGACAATAAGTTTGATTTATGAGCAAATATATCTCTGGAACCATAAGACGTACAGATGTCTGCCAGTACTCAAGTTAAAGCTAGTTAAATTTACTATAAAATAGTTAATTATGTTTATCTTTGTTGGAGTAGTAGTTTTTTTGATATTTGACAAAATAAACTCACAAAATGTTAATTTCTAGTTGTCCGTACAAAATGTTGGATTTAAAAAAAAATATATATATCTCTTGATCCATAAGACGTACATATGTCTGCCAACATTCAAAATAAAGGAAATTTAACTTACTATAAAGTATTTTATAACACTTATCTTCGTAGGGGTAGTAGTTTCATTCACATATGAATATAAATTTGGCAAATGAAAATTTGTCCGATGAACTAAACATCATTAACTACTTTATAGCTTATTTTAACTAGCTTTAATTTGAGTGCTAATAGACATCTGTACGTCAAATGGTTTTTGAGATATAAATTTTTCAAAGTAAATTCTCTAACTACTGATCTATCAGTACATTTTTTTAATGAAATGTTGCTTTTTAAAAAGCTTTATCTCGGGAACTGTTGGACGTAAATAGCTCTTTTAGGGCTAATATTTCAGCAAATTTACTATTCTTGGTATTGTTGTTGGTAGTTTTTAAGATATAGAGCTCCGAATGAAAAATTTGGAAGATTTTGAAACAGCCGCCATTTTTTATTCCCCCTACCTATACTTAGCAGACTTATTAATTTTGACTAGTAATTATACATAGTGTTTATTAAAGTAATAAAAAATTGGGGTGAAATGAAGGAGAACCTTTTTGTCCTCCCATCTCTTGTACTATATGGTTGATGTAGTACATCAGTAACGAACTGATATGTGAGAATGGTTGTATCTGGTTTTAATATTGCCAACCCTGTATATGTATGGGGTTAGTTTGGCATTGATATTAGTCCGATATTTGTTGGAACATACTTAGCTAGTTGTTGGAACACACTTAACTGGCTTAATTATCTTTGTTATAATAGAATATCTCTCCTCAGTCCCAAATCCTTCTTGATTAAGGATAGGGTTATCTCTGCCTCCCTGTGATTGATGTTATGTACATTTTATTACTATAATTTTTTTTTTTGGGAGGGGAGTGGGAGAATCTTCTCAAGTTGTTTGATGTAAAGTGGAGGTGAGAGGAAGAGCAAGATGATGATGGAGAGAAGGAAGATGGGAGGGGGAAAGGACGGTGAGTAAGGTGTGAAAGTTCCCTTGTTAATAATTCCCGCTCTAGCGTGTCTTCTCCTAATGGCACTAAACTCCAATCCCCCCCTACTTTAAATTTTGAAACTTTTCCCCTAGGGGCTCCCTTACTCAGCTTCAACTCCTTTTTCTCTGTCTTTCTTCCTTATTTTTTTTTTTTTTGTTTTTTGTAATTCATGATTCATTTTATACATTACAAATTATGATCACATTTTTCCTCTCGCATTGTCTTCCAGTGTTTATTAAAATATCTGATGGTGGAATTATAGATGCATTTATATTAAAATGCCCTTGGATGACGAGAGGCCATCGTATATATAGTATTGTATATATTTCTATTTCTATTTGTAAGTAAAGTTTATATTATGGTGAATAAGAAAAAAAAGGGGGTTTCAGATGTGAGGAAGTAGAATGGATTGTTCTTTGTACAGCTATTTCTCAACAACCAAAAAAAAATATATATATATATTTTACTAAATAATTCAACAACACTATCCAAATTATAGTCTCAAAACATTTATTTCATTCACACGTCCAACGTTTCGGCCAATTCGGCCATCTTCAGGGACAATCTTAATTTACTCAGAGACATA
>NW_027109437.1:29249-34962 GCF_000696795.3 Halyomorpha halys
TATATATTACAGAAGGCTTGCCTGTATCAAAAATAATAATTTTAACCTTTAAGAAAATATGTGGTTTTCAATAATTTGTAACCAGATGTTTTAAAATTGCTTTCATGTATGGATTTTTTTTTATGCCTATGATAATATAAACCGGGTTCAAAGAAGTAATTATAAAGTGAATCGCCTTCACCAACCATTGAATGGTCAGAGAGGGATTCAGTACTTACTTACGAAGTTCTTTTTTTTTTTTGTTAGAACATCGGCTATACATGGAGGTGATTTTTTTTTTTTTCAAAATCCCCCTCGATCACCAGAGTTTTCCACAATTTTAGAGTACCCACATTATAAGGCTGGGTGGACCCGAGGAGGCCTCCCGAGCCCACAGGGCTGACTTATATCTACAGTGGAACAGAAGATAATTATCTGCCACGGTCGGATTCGAATCCAGGTCCCTGTAGATAGTTGGACAGTGCCCTTACCCATATTATAAGGTTGGGTGGATTCCTGGAGGGCTCCAGAATCCACAGGGTTGACTCACGGCTACAGTATCGATGGACTGTAGGAAACAAATAAATTTAAAAATTTATTGATAGAGAATACAAAAGTTATTATTTTTTTTTTTTTAATAATGTACATTTTGATTTAAAAATAGAAATTTTTATGAATCATTGATTTCGAATCATGTTTTTAAAAAATATTAAAATTATGTTTAAATAAATAAAATTATAGTCTCAAAACATTTTTATTATATTTATAAGTCCGACGTTTCATTCATTAAATTTTATCAATTTAAACATAATTAATCAGCCTCAAGAAAGTTTAAGATTATAAATAAAATAATAAAATTATTTTCGCATTATTAAAAATTTCAAATCTATTTTTTTTTATGGAATTAGACATAGTCTATATGAGTGGATTATTTGATAGAAAATAAAAATGTTTTTATTTGTCTCATGGAAGTTGTTCCTCAAGGATTATTAACTTTTTTTGTTGTTCTTTCATCATTGATATCCACCTATTTACACATATATTTATAAATGGAATGTTAAACAGACACTGTTGCTAAGTTATTGATTTTTTTTTCCACTATCGAAATACGTTAGATAAGAAGAGAAGTAACCCATATTGATATGAGAAGTGAGTCTATCTTGACACTCTCCTAGATACAAGCTGATTGAAACATCATTCATTGTTCGAATAAGCTTCATATTTAAAAATTATTCACATTGATTAGGTTAAAAGGGTCTCTTTTCTATTCTATATTTAATAAAACAATATTTTTTTTAAACAATAATCGATAGATCGTTAACGATGGAATTATCGATTCCGCGGCTCCCTAGCTTTCTCCTCTTATTTAATGGCTTCCATCGAATATTCATCCCCTTTAATGACTATATTTAAATCGATCTTATATCCTCGATATCACCCTAGCGTTTATGGATCAGGGAATTATCTATAAAATTGATCGTATAGTTTTAAGATAATGTTCCTTCCTGTCGATCTAAATTTAAAATTGTGTGTGTGGTAATATTGACTTGTTTATCATTGGTCTCCAACAGAAAACAAAAATAGCTTTTTAGCGAATTATCCATATCTGTATTTATATATTACCCGGAAGCCCATACAGAAAAGTATGAATTACTTTGCACTAAGTTTCATTATTTCAAACAATTGTGTTCTTGATGAAATGATAAACAAAAAAAAATGTCTACCACTATTAAAACTTTGGAATAAAAAAAATGGCAGTGATGGGAATTATTGAAAAAATTGAATTATTTTTTCAGAAATAAAATTCTGTTTATTTTTTCAGAAATAAAATTCTGTTTATTTTTTCAGAAATAAAATTCTGTTTATTTTTTATTTAAAATTCTAATTTTATTTTTACTTTTATGTACTTATACTAATTTATGTAAATATCCAATTCTATTTATACCAGTATGTACCAAGCATATAGGCGATACGATAGGTACTAATAGTAAATGTCATTGAAAGGTAAATACTGATTTATTTATAATCTTAATATTTTCTTGAGACTGGTAATTTTTTAATAAATAATTCAAACACTATCCAATTATAGTCTCAAAACTTTTTATTTCTTTTATACGTCCAACGTTTCGTCCAATCCGGCCATCCTCAGGGACAATCTACTACAAAACAGTTTCTATTACATGTATGATCCTACAAACAATTTAAATACTTAACATTATTATTTATAATTTATCTTACCTCAATACCACTTTGCAAACATATAATTTAAACCGCTCTAAAAACTAAATAAATAAATAAGGTTAATACTGAAATAATTCAGCTCCACGCCGCCGGTAGTCGATATTATATCTCTATTATATAGAAAAGTTTTTTAGTGATCACCGTGTAATATTTTATTTTTTAAAAAATGTTAAATTAAATTAAAAAGTGATGTATTTAAAAAAAATTAAATTAATTTTAAAAATGTCACAAATAAAATCATCCAAAAAGACCCTAATGTTCTATATGCAACTCACCTTGCATCCTCTTCCATTCCCGACAATCCTCCAAGGCGCATGAAAAGAAGATGGTCACGAGACCTACTAATGTAAAATTTCATTAGAGTGCTACCAATGGATAGTTTCTGTACATGCCTGTATCACTCCATTTATCTTACATATAATTTGCTAGATTTTTTAAAATGTAAAAACAGTTTAATAGCAAAAAATTGAAAAATTGTTATATTTTATAACAGTTTTATAATTTGTAAAATGTTTGGACAAGTGGCACCCTAGTTCTTAAAAAAAAATTACTTGGTGTTGAAAAATTTTAAAAGTACCTATTGCACTAAATAAAGTAAATTTAGTAGGACTCAAATCCTAATAGTGCTGTGTATGTTCAGTTGTTATCGATATATGTTTAATAATAATTATAAAGGCCTTACCTCTACATACATCCTTCCAGTGATGCCCCTCCTAAACCAATTCTACTAAATCAGTTTTAACGCAATCTTCCCATCTACGTTTCGGTCTACACCTCGGACGGTAACCCGCTGGTTCAGTGTTTATTAACATTTTAGGGATACGGTCGTTACTAAGCCCTACAACCTTAAGGCGGATCCACATGTTGGCCGCTCGCCACGGATCGGAGGCTCGTACAAATACTCGGCAAACAAAGAGCGGGCCATCCACATGCCAGAGAGGCAAGCATGGAGGACGTTGAAGTGATTTCAGCAATTGCCCTGGGATTATATTATTTTTATTACAAAAGAAAACGTAAAATACGACAAAGAAGATGGTGGATGACAACGATTCACAAAAATCGGACTAGATAAGCTTAAAATTAAATAAAAATTAATTAAATTCATCTTTTATTTTAACTTTCATAATTCTGCTGTTGTATATATAATCTTGTAAAAAATGTATACAATGGAAGATTAGATTGTAAAGATATACTAATACGTTTATTCTTCTTCCTGTATAAAGAATTAACCTATTGGGTATTGTGTTATTGAAGTTAACTTATTGTATTAAATATTTCAGCATGTGGGACTGAAAGTGGTGCAAGTCATTTTGTATTTATTGTAAGAATTTCAATTGTTTATAAATGTTATTAAACGATGTTGTTAAATGTTAAGAAATATGTTATTTTAGTGCATATTGTGTACTTAAACAACATATGAAAAGTGACAGCTCTCAGTTGCAACTAGACAAAGAACAATGGTGGAGATGCTACACGAGCGCTCTCACGAACCCCTTTGATATGTGTCCAAAAACAGACTCTGGACGGCTCGGCAACGAGCCTAGGCCAACCAAGCCAAGCCACCCATCCACATGCTTGCGTATGTCTGAGTTCGCCATGGCTTGGCCAACATGTAGAGGCCCCTTTATACGCCGCGATGCTATAACTTGAATTATATTTACCGGGTGTAGGTCCCTTAATTCAGTGTTGTGTAGTTTCTAAATTCTCCCGTTTATTAATCCTTTTATCCTTGGTCTGGATATTTTTTACGTAATACTTTATTTTCGAAAACCTTAAGGTGTTGTTCATCTTTTAGTGTAAGAGGTCACGTCTCACATCCATACTATCCATGCATACCACTGAGATAGGTTCAAAAGAATAAATTCCCAAAGAATACGAAATCCATTTATTTTTGCAAAATTATTATAAATTACCTTATGTTGCATTCAAATAATTTCAATTTTATGTTATATTTAATTTAGTTAATATTTATCTATAATATTTATATTTCCTGAGATATATAGTTATTATATAAGCAAATTATTTTTTTCAAGTAATGAGAAATTAACAGAAAAGATAAAAAAATAACACTGCCTAGAATCCAGTCTGCTTAAGTTATAGAATACTGGGCAAGGTATATTGGCAATATTATTGCTTTAATAAGCTGAACTATGACCCGGGTTCGAATACGACTGTAACAGATTATTATTTATTCTGTTACTGTAGCCGTGAGTCAACCCTGTGGATTCTGGAACCCTTCTGGGGCTTCATTAGGGGGTACCCTTAATTGGGGGACAATCTGGTGGTTTAGTGTGATTTAAAAAAAAAAATTACCTCATTTTATACCCATTGTTCGTGGGTTGTAGCGTTCATATTATTGTTATAATTAACAATTGCTAATTTCCAATACTACAACTACACTTCAAATTTTATTAAATCGTACTTGTAAACAGTAACGACTACATCGCTCATGTTACTACGTAAAATAAAAATATATCTGACGAAAGACGAGTTGACTAGGGAACGGAAAACCTACACAATAGACAATTGTGAGACCTGTAAATATAGCAGATGTCGTAATACAGGGGAGAATAGAGTGGGCGTGGTTGGGTCTCTGTCCGAAGGGGTTGGCCGTTTCGTAGCTGGGAGGATGACATCCAGTCTATCTGTCCTATTTTATATTATGAGATAAATTTATATCGTTCACTCTCGAGTTCTTTGAACTCCCACTGTAGATATCTTAAATTTTGTTTGTGTATTTGACAAGTGGAAGAGATCTTGTTACTTAAGTATAATTAGAAGTTTATTATAATTAAAATTCCTATATATTTATTATCAAGTATTTCTATTTGATTGATGTTCGTTATTAATAATTATTTAACTTTATTTTTTGTTTGATTCCAATCATTTTAACTAGAATTTTATCTACAACTTATCAATATGTGTTCATCAGGATGTTTTATTTTCTTTTAAATTAATAAATTTATAATAATTGAGGCGTTTTTTTCAAAAAGATTTTAATTTTCTCAATACTAGATTATCTTGAGATTTAAGAATATTTACTTTGTCTTATCTATGGAAAATATTCTACTCGGCAAATTAATTATCTCTCATAGTTTTTAAGGGTAAAAATAAATAAATATAAACAAATAGCTGAACGTCCCTCCCCGTTCCAATAACCCATTGGCGATAGCTACATGATTAACTATCTTAATTGAACCCTGCAACTTACCTTACAATGCCACAAGGCAATATTATACTAGTATACATTTATTATTTTCATTATGTATGTATTTATTTTATGAATTTAATAATGAAGAAAGGATGTTATGAATATTGCGATCTTAGCAGAAAATATTATTTTGTACTCCCTGGGGATCATAAACCATTACCTGCATTGGAATTAGCCCGGCGATTATTCTTTGTTTTATTTTAATTTGTGGACCTGTCGATTTATGTGTTTTAACTTATTTATTCATTAAATTATTTTATTTTATTTTATTAGTACTATTAT
>NW_027109437.1:35647-41401 GCF_000696795.3 Halyomorpha halys
TATATATATATGAACAAAGCATTTTTCTGTTGCTATACAAATGCTTATTACATGGTCCTTCGAGGTGGGAATAACGAATAATAACTTTCTTAATGCCAATAATATAACAGTTTAATAAAAGAAAACTGAGTCTTAAGCATATGCTTGCAATCGGGAGAGATCGGGTGGTCTCGGTGTTTTTTTTTTCGATTCCAGACTGTCTCAGTTTTTTTTTTTTTTTTTATTTTAGTTACTCATCTTCTTTTTTTTTTTATTTATCCATTATTTAATTCTGCCAACAGTTAGAACTAGTTATTTATTTTAAATATTTTTTTCCTACTTCCTAATTTAATTTATTAATCAAATACAATAAAATAAGGTACGAATCGGTAATCATTATTCTGAGAAATTCCATGTCCGCTCGGTTTTAAAGCAAGGCGATTCTTTATCACATATCTTATTTAATCTAGCAATAGAATACGTCATTAAAAGTGTGATGAATACCGAAAAGGATTTAACTTTGGGTGGTAAAATAGTGGTGCTTGGGTATGCAGATGGTTTGGTTTTATTGGGTGAGGACAAAGAAACAATAGAACTAAATACAACCACGCTAATAAACTCCAGTAAGGAACTAGATCTTGAAATAAATACGGATAAAACAAAATGGATGGTTAGCTGAAGAAACGCGAGCAATTTCGGTGATATAGATATAGGAGCAAATACGTTTGAACAGGTAGATAGGTTTTAGTATATAGGTTCTACGGTAACTAGAAAAAACGAAATTGATCAGGAAATAAAAGCTAGGTTGAAGGCGGGAAATGCTTGTTATTTTTCAATTTCGAAACTGCTTAGCTCGCGCCTTCTATCGAAAAACTTAAAAATTAGAATTTACAAAACATTATCCTTCCTACTGTTCTTTATGGATGTGAGACCTCTTACACTAAGGGATGAACAGCGTCTTAGGGTTTTCGAAAATAAATTATTGTGAAAAATATTCGGATCGAAAAAAATTAAATTAACGGGAGAATTTAGAAGATTACACAATGCTGAATTAAGGGAGCTACACTCGGTAAATGTAATTCAAGTTATAGCATAAGGCGTATAAGATGGGCGTGTAAGGTTGTAGGGCTTAGTAACGAGCGGATCCCTAAAATGTTAATAAACACTGAACCAACTGATAAACGTCCGAAGGATAGACCGAAACGTAGATGGGAGGATTGCGTTAAAACAGATAAACAGAAGACGAAGCAAGGGATTGATGTCTGGTTCGGGCTAGATCGGTTACAAATTGAACTTTATGGAAATCCTTTAATGCAATTTTTCAAATAAATTAAAACTTTTCACCTTACTTTGTTTAGAGGTTTTTTTTGTTTTTTTTTCTCGGTATCTATTGACCATAACTCCTTTACGTTTTATCAAATTTCTCAGTTAATACAACTGTTAAAATGCTGAATGTTTGCCTATATTGCCAATATTTATATTTGTAGATTGCCCGTTATAAGGGCGAAATATATGGGTTTCAAATAAGAAAAAAGATTTCTAACGTTTTATTTTATTTCTCCGGTTCTAATTTGGTTAATTAGATCCGGTTTGTGCCTTAGGTGCAGTTTATAGGGCTATAAATCATTCTCTATTTTAGGGAAGATTTGTTGTGTCGTATTCAAATTATTTATAATTTTTCACCATATGTTTTTATTATATAATTTTTATTCACATTTATATGAACTAAATATATTAATTTATTAAATAAATCAAAAATTAGTATCCAATACTGTCTCAACACTTTATTTTTCACTAGTCCAACGTTTCGGCCATTCTAGCCATCTTCAAGGTCATCTTTAATACAATCTCTTCCTCACATTAATTTAAAATTTCTTTTGCAGGCTATTCTGCCCTGGTCATTTTCTTTATTATAAGTTCAAAGCCTATTTATTTAAAATTTAAAATCATTAACATTTAATTTTCCTCTATAAGATTATCAACAATTAATAATCTTATAGAGGAAATATATATATATAAATATAAATATATTAATTTATTTCAAACATTCAATTGTATTCAATTAATATATCTACATCAGATTGCGAAGCATCGCCGGGTCTGCTATTGATTAATTAAAACTAATGATTAAATGGAGCAAGCATTAACTGCAACCATAGACTAACAACAAACTAGATACATATAAGTTATATCTGAGGGTGGTATTATGAAGTTATAATGTGGCACAAAGCGTAACAAGGATAAAAGGACTTTGTACAAGAGCCGGGAAGAAAAAAAAGTTAAGTTATCTCACCCCAATTTTTGATTACTTTAATGAAAACTATGTATAATTAATAGTAAAAACTGATGAGTCTGCCAAGTATAGGTAGGGAGAATAAAAAATAGCGGCTGTTTCAAAGCGATAAAAAACATTAATTTTTTATTCAGAGCTCTATATTAAAAACTACCAACAACACTAGAAAATCTAAAAGAACATTATTCGAAGAAGAGTTAATTTTCTGAAATATTAGCCCTGAGCTATTTACGTTAAATAGTTCCCAAGATATAGCTTTTTTAAAAAGCAACATTTCATAAAAATGTACCGAAAGATTAGTAGTTTGTTAATTTATTTTTAGAAATCTATATCTAAGAAACTAAGGTATGTATAAATGTCTATTAGCACTCAAATTAAAGCTAGTTTAATGGACTATTAAGCAGTTTATGACCTTTACCTTCGTAGAAATAGTAGTTTTCATGACATTTGCTAAAATAAATTGATTTATAGTTGTTCGGACAATAAGTTTGATTTATGAAAAAGTATATCTTGGAATCTTTCGATGTACAGATGTCTGCCAACACTCAAAATAAAAGAAATTTAACTTGCTATAAAGTAGTTTATGACACTTATATTCGTAGTTTTTATAATATTCACGTATGAACTTAAATTTGGCAAATGAAAATTTGTCCGAACAACTATGAATCAATTTATTTTAGAAAATTTCATGAAAACTATAACTCCTACGAAGATAAACATCATAAACTTCTTTATAGCTCATTAAACTAGCTTTAATTTAAGTGCTAATAATAATATATCTGTACGTCTAATGGTTTTTGGGATATAGATTTTTCAAAATAAATTCACTACTGATCTTTCAGTACGTTCCATACAACATTTTTGTGAAATGTTGCTTTTAAAAAAGCTATATCTCGAGAACTATTTAACGTAAATACCCATATTAGGGCTTAAATTTTAAAAAATTTACTCTACTTTAAATGATGTTCTATTAGATTTTCTAGTGTTGTTGGTAGTTTTAAAGATATAGAACTCCGAATAAAAAATTAATTATTTTTAACATTTTTTATTCAACCTCCATTTTTTATTCTCCCTACCTATATTTGGCAGACTCGTCAATTTAGACTTTAATTATACCTAGTTTTCAATTAAGTAATCAAAAATTGGGGTGAGATAACTGCCTTTTTTCTCCTCTTGGGCTCTTGTACTATCAAGGTGCCTAATGTGGTTATTGTCGCGCAAGCAAATTCTAATAGTACGACAGCAAATGTCATAGTTTATACCATCGTAGTGGCTACTCAGCTGGAACTATCACGTTTACTATGACTGTGGGAATGGTTCTTGTAGCAAGATGGAATAGAGTCGGTTATTTTTTTATTACTTTAATAAAAACTATGTATAATTAGTAATAAAGATTTGTGAGTCTGCTAACTATAGTTAGGGGGAATATAAAATTTCGGCTGTTTATAAACTTTTGAAAAAATTAATTTTTCTTTCGGAGCTCTAAATCTTTAAAATTATCAACAGGACTAAAAAATCTCATAGTACATCATCAGTCGTTCAATAGTTCCCGATTTAATGTTTTTTAAAAAGCAACGTTTCATAAAATATTTACCGAAAATCAGTAGTTAGTGAATTTACTGTGGGAAATCTTTATATAAGGAACTATGAGACGCGTAGATGTCTATTAGCACTTTAATTAAAGCTAGTTGAACGTACTGTTAAGTAGGTTATAATGTTTATCTTCTTAGGAGTAGTAGTTTTTATGATATTTCCATATGAATATGAAATTTTGTCTGAACAACTATAAATAAATTTATATTAGCAAATATCATGAAAACTACTACTCCTATGAAGATAAACTTCGTAAATCACTTTATAGCGCAATAACCTAGGTTTAATTTTGAGTGCTACATCTATACGTCTTATGGTTCCTGAGATAAAGATTTTACGTAATAAATTCTGTAACTACTAATTTTTCAGTACATTTTTTATGAAACTATGCTTTTTTAAAAACTGTATCTCAGGAAATATTCAAGGTAAACAGAACTGCTAAGTCTCATATTTTAGTATATTTACTCTAGTTTAAATTATGTCCTATTAGGTTTTCTAGTATTGTTAGTAGTTCTGACGATATGTGGAGATTTGAATTAAAAATAATAATTTTTTAAACGCTTTGAATCAACCGCTTTATTTTATCCTCCCTACCTATACTTGGCTGACTTATTAGTTTTGACAAGTAATTATACATAGTTTTCATTAGAGTAATAAAAAATTGAGGCGAAATAACTGACTTTTTTCAACTGGGCTTGAACTATAAATATGGAAGTACAATAGTAGGATAATACTGGACTTAATTGTCTGATTGTTTTATTGTCGCCGCCATTTTGGTGCTACTAACGCATTACCTTTATTTTTTTGTTTATAATGTTAATTAAATTTTTAATAAAAAATATTTGAAAATTATAAATAAATATAATAAAACTGGAGGTTTGAATTAGATGCAGCACTTACATTGAATAACGTTTTTCTTGCTAAATCATTTTCTAGTTTTATATTTATTGCATTAAGTCGCAATTGTTTATGCATATGGCTCTGCAGATTATTTTCAAATTTGAATCTTGAAAATACAATTTTTTTTTTTAATTATATAATTTCCGATTTGCGTAGCTAACGAATGCTAACACAAAGAATTAGGATGATAGCCCTAGTATGTAAGAGGGAAGAGGGGGGGGGGGAAGTGTCAGTTAAAGTTAGGGGGAGCCGATGTTTCCTGCAAGGATAGTACAAGTGGAGGGGATAGGAGGACGGTTAGAGATGCGGCAGTAGGCTACGGTCCTCCGTCGTGTAGGGTGTATAGTGCGACAGTGGACAGCCGCACTAGCTAGTGTATACAGTGTGTATAGTGAAGAAGATGGTGTGAGATGGACATGGACAGGGTATACGGTAGATTGCTCGGCTCTGATGCCGCGTTGCTAGCTCCATCGGGCCTCTACAGCCTCGAAGTTCGCAAGTCCTCTACCTCTTTGGACAATAACAATCACTACCAACACCCTTTTCTACTTAGGCAGGTCAGAAAACCGAGTTCATATATCTTCTAGTATATAGTTTTATATTTGTATATCGGCTGGTATACAGTTCAAAAGTAAATAATGCATAAATTTGTATACATTATAATGTTTTTTTTTTTTTTTTTTTTCATTACAGATACCAGTGCATTCTATGAATATTAATTTTAACTAAAAACATATATCGTAATAAACTTTTTTTTTAAAATTCATATTTAAGGTTCATTCTTTAATCATGATTATGGTGTTCAATTAAGAAGTATTCTTTCAAATTAAATAAATATATCCACCTTTGGATTTTGCAATTGAAAATAAAACTTGTCAAATAACCAAAATTAATTATTATTATTTTTTTCAAATTGCTTATTTTGCAAAACATATTCAATAATAATTACCTTTACATTTTTTCAAATAAACAATAATTACTGTATATCG
>NW_027109437.1:41454-47755 GCF_000696795.3 Halyomorpha halys
AACCTCATGACATATAAAAATTTAAATATGAGTCACAACAAAGTGTTAAAAGCTTATACCGTTCTATTTGGCGCCCTTTTAAATCGATTTAAAGAGGAGTCGATTCTTGAGGTTATGTTCGATTGTATATACTACTTCATTAGAACGTTACGATTCGAAAAAAGATAACTATTGGTCCGTTGTTAGTGTGCATTTTAACTCGTTGTAAGGAAATATAATTTAATTTATAATATTCATTTTTTGTATTTGATAAAAAGTTATGTTATTTAATTAAATTTGTTTAGTTTACGCACCTAAACATGAGGTTATAACTTCCATGATCAACTTACAATTTTAAATACTTCAACAGTAGGAGAAAAAAAAATTAACAAAATTCATTATGTACATTGCAAACGAATAACAAGAGAAAACAAATAGAAAATTGCATATATGTAAACATATAAACACCATTAAGATTCATAGAAACACCAATAAAAGATTCATGTGTTTATACAATTTAAATATTATTTTGAAGAATTAATTTAATTTTATAATTTTTATTTTGTGTAAAATTTTGCAGTTACATCAACATTTTGTCGTTTAAAGGTTGATATATCCCCAAAATATTTTTCGATATCAACAATGCTATTTAATAAAAATATATATAAAATAAATAATAAATTTAACGCTTCATTCTTGCCATATCTCGACTGTCATTTCGTATGATACCTTGATCATTATTTTTTAACTGTTAACAGTTACGTCACGTGGTCGATTCTTGCAATGCTAACTTGAGATCAAAGACATTCAATTTGTTAAACTTGTTATATCTCCTGAATATTCCGTAATTCATAAAATTCTTTAAACAGCCAACAGATGGCATGACATAAATTGCTTTGACACATTTAAATCAATTTTCTCTAAAATGTGGTATAGTCAACTGCTGTTCCTGACGCCTCGTATTTATCTATTGTCATGATTATAATCGATATGTGATCGATTCCAGCTGCGAATCGTTACGATATTAACCAACTTTGTGACGTCATAGTATACCCCTCATTAAGTTACCTTTTTGGAAAAATATTACTATAGTATTATTAATGCTAATCTTCTGTAATTTATTTTATTTATCTTTTTTTTCCTTTTTTTTTATGTAATCGTCCATATTTGTATATTTATTTAGTAAGCGTGTAGTAATCTTACTATGTGTCAAAATGACTTGTAATTTTTGTTTATTATTATTATTATATAATTTTAAGTTTTTAGGTCTTGGTATAGGTTCTATGTACTAAATATAGGAAGGAGTATTGCATACGAGTACCTGTTTATATTAAAAACATTTCATCAGTCAGACAAAAACCAAATTTTTTTTATATATTATTTTATTTACATATTTTTATAAATTTACTAATATAAAAAATCTATTCTTTTGTCTTTCTTTTTGTTACTTTGATGATTTCCTAATTATTTACGATTCAGAAATACGTACAAACGTAATCCATTAAAATATTTATCAATTTCTTGTAATGATTAATTTTTATTTATAAATTTTGATTTATAAATCATTTATTATTATTCTCATTACCAATTTAATTTAGATAATGGATTGTAATATGTTCCTAAGGAACTTTTTTATTATTGTATTATTTTATTTATTTTGCCATTCAAAAAATATATTTTTATTTTTTTTGCCATTTCTGATTTTTTAATCATTTATAATTAAGATATGCATTCTTAATATATTATATTGTACTATCTATCATTTCAGATACATTATTAACTTTATTTATTAACAAATTACTTAAGTTATTTGATTAGATTATTTATCGTTGATTTTTATTTCCATTATTAATGGTACTTTTAATTAATAATGAATTTTAATATGTTCCTAATGAACTTGCAGTTGTGGTGCCAAAATCGATGTGCAAGCTGCATTACTCATACTTTTATATCGATTTTAATCGACCAATATCGACTAAGTAATTGTTATTTTATTGTCCGTGAGATATATTCAATTATACACTATTGGACGAAACACAATGACTATTTTAATTTTTTTGTTTAATTTACTTTGTATTCGGTCCAAACTTCCAATCCATTACAATAGACTGATTTACATGACTATTATAAGGTCTATCAGGACATGCGGAGTTGAGCCATATAGCTCCACTAAACTATCTAATTCCTCTCGAATCCAATCCTTACTGTCCAAAATCCTTAATGCTCTTTCCTTTGTCACAAATCAAGTCCATCCATCAGGACCTCAATGTCCCCTATGTTGCCGAATCCTTCCATAATAAACTTCCCAACCACCCAAACCAACTCGTTTCTAACCTGGCTTCTCCTTCACTACCTAATAATCCTCCTAGGCGTCTGAAAAGAAGATGGCCTCGAGATCTTCTCCTTTAGAAGTGTTTTTGGAGTTCTATCAATGAGGAGATTCTCCACATGATTTTATCATGTCATAATATCACTTACAGCAAATTAACTTGATGTGTATATATGTATACAGTTGTAAATAACAATAAATAAATTATTAAAAAAAAACTTTTTATTCTGTTACATATGTATTTATTTATCTACTTATTATTATTAATAGTTCCTCGATTATATATTTAATTATTTTCTAAATATTATTTATATGTGCACACATGTCTAATCGAAATGATTGACAATTATGATTTTAAACTTATGAAATCGATTGCTCCTTCTCAAAATATGGCATTTATATCGAAATATTTCTTTTTATTAGCCATTTTAAACCGGCCCATGAAATGATGAGATAATATAGCTCTTTGGAGTATATTATTACGGGAGAGATCCTAGAGGCAGCGGGCCACATGTTGGGTGGGTGGTATTTAATGGCTGTTGCTAGGATGAGAGGAGGGGAGAATTTTGTTGTCTATGACCCAACAGATTGATTAGCCTTTGTCTGTTCGTGTGCATCTTTATTAGTCGACAATTTAAATTTAATATTATTTATTTAATTATTTTAAAATTATTAATCCTCACGTAGTAATAATGGAATATTTCTTAACAAAAATTATATTTACCACAGCGTAGAACTATATTAGGGGTATTCATGATCTTTGGTTTAACATGTTAAAGCGTGTTAAATGGAAAAACTCATGTTAAATCGAAAAAAATTGCCTTCTTTTACCGTGGTAAAACAAAATAACATTTAACATGGCTGAGAGTCTGTTACTTGGTCTGTTAAATGGAGAATGACGTCACACAATAGACCAGTTGAGTTCGCCGCAATTTTTGTTGTTGTGACAGCTCAGTTCTTTCGTGAGTTTGTGGTATTCATATCCCTGTTATTAAACCAGAATGGATAATTTTAATGATACATTTGAGAAAAAAAAAACAATGTAATTTCATTCTACTATATGAAAATTTTTAAACGCTCGCCAGATAAAAATCTCACTATATGAACCATGTAATTATTCTTAGGGTACATATGTCCCAGAATAAAGTTATTTTTTCATTTCATTTCATAAGCTAAACTTTCACACGAATTCCACTTTTCACTCACTCTAGGCATGTTGTAATTAATTACTTAAATCAAAACTGAAGTAAACAATAACATGAGGGTCTGGAAGGAAGGTTATAAACATAAAGGCTTATACAACAAGTTGCTGAGAAAATCCGCTAGGGGCTCTTATGCATTTAACGTTTAACATGACTTCAAATAGGGCTGCTCACAATCTTATAGTTATAACATTTAACATGGTAAAACATTTAACATAACATCATGAATACCCCTTAAGTTGAATGTTATATCGTTTTAACGTGCTAAAAGGAAAAAATAATTCTCTATTTAACATACTTCAACATCATGAATACTCCTAATGTTGACGTTTCGAACTGATATCGTTCGCAAGGTACAAAGGGATTTTGGTCTTCAAGAAAGTTACAAAGAAAATCGGATGACATCTTAAAACAGGCTGATCAATTGTAATTTGTTCCAATGAGACAAGATTTGATAATTACTAAAAATCTTTATAATCTTAGATAAAAAAAATAATATAAAGTAATAAAGTAATATAAAAAAAAAGATCTTTATAAAGAATTTTTTTTTTTTAACTTTTTATTTATTGATAGATATTACAATCTGCCACACAGTTGTGGCCAATAGGTAATAGTGATGAATGATCTCATACATACTTAAAAAAAATAAATAAATAAAAAATAACTCTCTTAAAATATATACAAACAGAAGAATAAACAAACTGAACATAATCAAACTATCTGTACAAAAAATAAATAAATAAAATAACATAATGATAAAATAATATATACAATATTTACACAATCACCTGAGGATCCCTGAGCCCACTCTATCCCCCACGTGTGAGGGGTAGAGCAGAGCTCAAGAGATCCCAGCGCACCTCTCTCGCCGCATCATTAACGTTTCGTGAATTTATTTTGTCAAATATCATAAAAAATATTACTCCTACGAAGATACACGTCATAAACTACTTTATAGTACATTAAATTCTCATTGTCATGGCTGTCCAAGAGAAAGGTTATTTTTTACCTTCAAACACATTTTAACTTAATATTCCCATTTTCAATATAATCAGGTACTAATTGAAAGGTTTCCACAGTTATTTCGGTAGTATATATCATATGTCCCTAAATATCATTTTCCTGGAACTTCAAACTAAATGAGACATTTTGCTGACTTATGGGTTCTAAAACGTCAGGCAGTTTACCTGAAGTTCATAACTTGGCAACTACTTGTACTTCCATTTCTCCCCTGTTACGCCCAAAAAAGGAAACTAGTATTTTTCCTTTGTTCCTTTTCCATTATTTAATATTATAATTATTCTTTTATTAAAAAAAAAAAAAAAAGTTATATCGAATTTTATATGAATTATTATTTATTTATAACTCAATACTTCCATCACTCCATAGACGGTTCAATTAGTTAGTTATATCACTAACTATTAATATTGTATTAGTTTGTATGGACTTGTTTATTACTATGGTATGTTGGATAGGTTTTATTTTCCTTTTTCTCTTTTTTATCATGCTATTATTATGTGTCAATAAATGTAGGCAATTAACATTAATATAAAATTTACTGTGGTGAATATCAAAAATTTATTATATTGCTTTAATTTTTTTTTTATTGGAGCAGTAAAATTAACATGCCTAATGATAAATGTTTTATGAATTATTTAAGATAATTAGAACAATCTCTTACGTGTCAAAACTTTTTTAATCTCTGGTATTTGATATTCTTAAAGTCTACTCTTCTTTTGTGAATTTTTTGTTTTATTTACTTATTGTTCTTATATTTTTAATTACTTTATTTTTTTTTCTTATATTCGTCCAGTAATTTTGTTCACCGATACAAAATGCCGCCATTTTTTGACGCTGTCTGTGGAAATAATATTGTTTATATAAAACCATGTTTAAAAAAAAACAAATATATATGTAATATATAAATATATATTTTCAGTGAAAAATTTTCAGCCTATTTTTCTGTTGGTATTATTATTATATATATTTATTTTTTTTCTGTTTTCAAGTAATTTTTGTTGTATTTACTTATTTTTCTGTCGGCATTTTTTGACATTATCTGTGGAAATTATATGGTTTATGTGTAAAAACAATATGATTAAAATCATACATCTTTCAGTGGAAACATACCTAACCTATTTTTCTGTTGTGATTTTTTTTTTTTTTTTTTTTTTTTCTCCACATATTCTCCCAGTACTATTTTATTATTTTTGCACTTTCTGTGAAAATGATATGGTTTATATAAAAACCATATCATAAAAATCATATATTGTCCGGTACAATTTTACAAAACAAATTTGTGTTTATATATAAATTTTTATTTAAAACAAAAGTTTTTGTTGAAAAAAAAAATTAAATGCACAATAAAGTTAAATTGTATTACTGAAACTACAAATTTATTATTTTCTTATGTATTATTAGATGAAGTAAATTATTATTCTAATTTATTGTTCTCTTATTTATTAGATAAAGTAAATTATTGTCGAATATTTCTTTTTTTTAAATTATTAATATTTCTTCAGTGAATGTTACTGTTCGAAACATGTTCCTTTATGAAGGGGAATGTTGCTAAAGTCAAGTCTATCACTATATATCACACATTCAGATATACTGTCTGCATTTTTGATTAAAATTTCATCATAAAAATTGACAATCAGACAACTGATATAAATATCCCAACACCCAAGCCTTAATAAATTAGTTTTAAATATATTTTCCGATATTATTCCTTCCATAATAAACTCCCTAACCACCCAAACCCACTCGTTTCTAACCTTGCTTCCTCTTCCAT
>NW_027109437.1:47950-49116 GCF_000696795.3 Halyomorpha halys
TGGTTGTATTTTTTATAAAGTTGTAAATATCAATAAATAAATAAAAATATATGTATATATTTTTTTTTTGTTTGCGTTGGCACAGTTTTGCAATGCAACTGAAGTTGATATCAGGTCTTCATTGGAATTATCTCTGTTTGGTAAAAATTATATCTTAATTTATTTAGAATTGAAATTGCAACAATCAGTTATTTTCTGTTATATACAAGTGCCATTTTTCCACCGTTTGGCTATATGTGCAATGTTTTCGAAATCGACAGATTTTCGTCTTGCGGACGAATACATGTTAACATGTTTTTGTGGATGGGTAAAAGTTCTAATATATTTTTTCTATTCTGGTGTATACCTTGATGAAATACCTGGAGATTGGGAGTTGGGGTGATTTGAACGGTGGGCCAGGAGTATAGGGGAGGGATTTGAATAGGCAGGTAGGAAGGGAACACCGTTTTCTGTATAGCCTGCCTTCAAACTACAAGCTTTATGCCCTGTCTATATCCCGCATGTATTATATTAATAGATGCTAGAGATTTCTCTTACTATATCTCTATGTTGTTTATGTTACTCTAAAACCTGTTAGTTATTTTTTTTAGTTTTTCCCACGGGTAGGTTCCCAGTGTTATATTCCCAGTTTGATTTATTCGCCTCAGGTCACCCATGCGTATGCTTCTTGTATCAACAATAAACAATATTACATACCATAATCAAAGTAATTAGTTATATTAAGGCGATTTTGTAACTCGGTGACAATATAAGAGTCAGCTAAAATTTCACTATTCTTTATTTCGTTATGAGTGATCCCAAAATATGTATTTTTCAACTCTCGCTTAAACAAAATGATTTCCAAGGATTATACTATACATTACTTCAATTCTCATTGTCATGGCAGACAAAGAGGCGGAGTGCAAAAATTAGCTATTGTTAAAACTAATAGCTAAAATTTTTATAGATACGATATTTATGTATCAATGGACATTCATGAATAAGGGTCGTATCCTGGGGAATTTTAGTTATTAGTTTTAATAACTGCCCATCTCTGCCAGAAGGAAGGTTATTTTTTAAATTTCAAACATACTTTAACTTTATTCCCCACTTTACAGGGCTAAATGAAAAAAAAAAAAAAACAGATACAAACATTATAAATTTAACAAAAATTTTAAATTAAAGAA
>NW_027109437.1:49711-51249 GCF_000696795.3 Halyomorpha halys
AAGAGCTGACCAATTAGGCTGCTTATTAAACAGCATTAGATAGATAGGAGTCCTCCACTGTCCTGTAATATCTACTACTTTTTAAAATGTCCTCTATTATGCAAACCCAATAAAATTAGAATAAGTGAAATAATAATAATAATAATAATATTTTAATTATTCTGGGACTAGTCCCTAGTAATAATAAATAGTGGATAATAATAAGATGTATTTTGACAATGGCAGAATAGCCTGCAATATATTCTAATGACATAGTTAGCTGCGATATTATAAATAAGATCCTTGAGAATGGTCGGAAGGCCGAAACGTGGAGTAATAAGAAATTAAACATGTTGAGGTTATTTTTTATTTTTATTACACTAAAAGTGTTCTATTTTTAATTTTTTTCCTTTTATTTATTTATTTTATTTTTTTCTCATATTTTACTTCAATTTTGTTTGTTCTTTTACCTTCTAGGCCAATCATCTCCGTGTTTATTAATTTTCCACTGTTATAGACTGGAGATATAACAGTGAAAAATTAATTAAATGAAAATACGATTTTTCAACTTATCATTCTTTGTGAACGCCGTATTTTAAATAATTACATAAAATATATATACTTTGATTTTTTTTTATTGACTCCTTGCTAAATGATTTATTGTATCAATATAAAAAATATTGATTCTATGTAAAATATAAATACACACACACACATAAATATATATATATATATATATATATATAAGTTATCGCGAGTTTAACTTAACATATAAGGTTATTTTTGTATTTTTTTTTAGAGTTTAAGCAACTATACATTGTCTGTTCTAGAGCGATGTTCTGTCTCTACTTGGTTTTTCTTTTTTCGGACTATTGGTATGACATTACCTCTAATAATTGAATTTTCGAAATCGTAACTGGTCCTTAACTTCTTGTGACTGCTATTTGAGAAAGTGAGCCATGTTTTATATCTCTCATGCGTGGACGATATAGTGGGCTCGGGTATCCTCAGGTCGATTTTGTAAATATTAGGGGTTTCATGATCTTTAGTTTAACAAGTTAAGACGTGTTAAATGGAAAAATATTTCCTTCTTTTACCATGTTAAAACGATATCTAGATCTGTTAAGTGGAGAATGACGTCATAAAACAGACCAGCTGAGCTCATCGTCGTTTTGTTTGTTGTGTTAGGTTATTTGCTCGTAGTTTGTGTTTTGATTGTGTTAGTATTGTTTTAGATTTTTTTTTATAACTAATAAAGCAATGGCTGACAATAATAATGATAATGTAATGACAGTTGTCAATTAGCTTATCTTGATTCTCTTCTTTACTAGTGAGAAGATCGACAAGACACTTAGTAGCTAAACTTTTCACTCAATTTAAGTATGTTGTAATAAATTACTTTATTAAAAACTTAGAAGTAAACAATAACATGAAGTTTTGGAAGGAAGGTTATAAACATAAGGCCTTATACAACAAGTTGCTGAGAAAATCCGCTAGGGGCTCTTGTGCATTTAACGTTTAACATGACTTCAAATAGGGCTGCTCACAATCTTATAGTT
>NW_027109437.1:51313-53445 GCF_000696795.3 Halyomorpha halys
ATTAACATTTTGTGAGTTTATTTTGTCAAATATCATAAAAACTACTAGTCCTGCAAAGATAAACATAATTAACTATTTTGTAGTAAATTTAACTAGCTTTAATTTGAGCACTGGCAGACATCTGTACGCCCAATGGTTTCTTAAATAAAGTTTTTCATAAATCAAAATTATTGTCCGAACAACTATAAACCAATTTATTATAGCAAATATCATGAAAACTACTATTCCTACGAAGGTAAAGGTCATAAACTTTTTTATAGTCCATTAAACTAGCTTTAATAGAAAGCTAACCATATAGAATTCTCAAAATAAATTAACTAACTACTAAGCTTTCAGTAGATTTTTATGAAATTTTGCTTTTTAAAAAGCTATATCTCGAGAACTATTGGACGTAAATAGCTCTATTAGGGATTTCAACAAATTTACTCTTCTTTAAATAATTTTATCTTAGATTTTCTAGTGTTATTGGTAGTTTTTAAGATATAGAGCTCCTAATGAAAAATTAATTTTTTTAATGGTTTTGAAACAGCCGCCATTTTTTATTCCACCTACCTATACTTGGCAGACTCATCAATTTTGACTATTAATTATACATAGTTTTCATTAATGTAATCAAAAATTTGGGTGAGATAACTGCCTTTTCTTCTTCCCGGCTTTTGTACTAACGGGTTATATGTCCATTCTCGTAATAACAAGAGGTCCTTTATCCTTGACAAATTCCCTGTACCTATCCAAGATCTCTCCCATTCAAATTATAATACTTAGCGGATCATTAAGTAGTGGGTCAAACATTTCTAAGCTCTCCAATATTTTTCTTACCTGCGTTACTTAATTATATTGCAGACTCAAACGGTTGTTACTGTTTAGCTGCCGTAGCTTTAAATAACATTGTTTCACGAAGGGAGTACAACTCATGTTAAGAATTTTTAGTAACCAGGACAAAGTTTGCTTTAAAACGTGATACTAACAGAAGTATCACCTTATTTTTTAAAATATATTATGCAGAGTTGGGCAAAAATTATTCCATTGACAAGAGACGAATAAATTTTTGTTCGACTAAACAATCCGAATACTTTATTATTCGAATATTTAAAATACTATTTCATTCGAATATTTAAAATACTATTTCATTCGAATATTTAAAATACTATTTCATTCGAATATTTAAAATACTATTTCATTCGAATAAAAAATTGATCGAATGAAAAATTATTCGAATACAAAATTAGTGGAATAAATATTATTGGAATAACAATTTGATATTTTTTTTTTTTTTTTTTTTCAAATTCCCTTATTTTTTTACCATCTTCAATTTCTAATGTATGAAGGTCTCATTTCACACACTCAGACGAGTAAAAAACGAAAATGCTATCAATTTTAAGATTCAATATCGATTTATTTTAATTTTTTTTATTTCTAACACGTAGGGGCCAATTTTTAGGTTTTCGGATATGCAGAATATGAAAATGCTATCGATTTTAAAATCGCGTATCGATTTATTTTACTTTTATTTACTTTTCCAATTTCTAACATATTAAAATCCCTTTATACGTTTTGAGGAATGCAGAATATGAAAATGATATCGATTTTATGATCGCGTATAGATTTAATTATCGCGTTTCGATTTATTTTAACTTGCTTGATCCTGAACATGTTAGGGTCCCTTTATATGTTTTGAGATATGTAGAATACAAAAGTATTATCGATTTTAGTATCGCGTATCTTTTGCTACTTTTGCTCCATTCTTTCATTGAAGTTCGAATGTCATATGAATGTCAGCAGGATGATTCTCTCCCTCCTCTTCTGTCGTTTATTATAAAAATATTCTTAATTATGAAATGAGAAAATGAAAATTACTACTCTAACGGTCTGATCTGAGTTAAGGTTTATTAATTTTTATAATAATTTTAATTTTACAAAATTAAACATTATAGTTAAAAAATTTCATTTTAATTTCTTACTCTTTCTTAGCTGACGTTTTGAGCGTGTTTGAGTTGGTGCTAGTTTTTAAGTATCGCTTGACTGCGGAGTCAGTTAAAGAGCTGACCAATTAGGCTGCTTATTAAACAGCATTAGATAGATAGGAGTCCTCCACTGTCCTGTAATATCTACTACTTTTTAAAATGTCCTCT
>NW_027109437.1:53715-59352 GCF_000696795.3 Halyomorpha halys
CCCTGATGAAGACCTGAAATTCTGGTCGAAACGTCGGCATAAAATAAATAAATATGGTTTTGTTTATTTATGTTGTTCTTTGCTGACCGCATCCCCCGACAAATTTCTCCTATCATTAATCTACGGTCAACTATCTACACCTCATTATATATTTTTGATTTGATTTTCTAAGTAGTTGTTTATTCTTTATATACTAAAGGTGTTGTGGTGAAAAGTGACTTACTGTGGAATATTATCAATAATCTGTATTTACTTATACAACGTTTCGGGATAATTATTAGGTAATATTTAGTATATGTTTTAATTATACACATAAATTCTTGATAAATGTTAAATGTTACAATCGTAAACATAATATTACAATAAGATGGAGAAACGCCACAAAACGTACAAAGTAAATATAGAGTATTCATAATATTCTAAAGGAAGTCTAATTTCATCTCAGCAAAGAACTACATAAATACACAAAACCATATTTATTTTATGCCGACGTTTCGACCTGAGTTTCAGGCCTTCATCAGGGCTATAGAACAAAATAGATAACAGAAACATCTAGAGAAACATTAAATTGAAAAGGTTTAGTATACAAACAAATATGGAATTATACAAAATATTGAATTGAATCATAAATGATAAAAAATTGATAACTGATAATTGTATAGTAAAAAAAAAAAATAATTGATTGATAATCGTGGAATTAGATGGTAGTAAATAGAAAACAGTGAAAGATGAAATATAATATTATGTAGGTATGAAGATATGTATATATTTTCATTGTCTATCATATTGTTCAATTTGTAGATTCAATTTATTTTTTTAGTTTCTTAGACTCACAAACCAGATATGCGTCTTTTTATTCCAAACTCCTTAACCATCCTAACCCATTAATTCTTAATCTTTCACCTTAACAATCCCTGATAATCCTCCGAGGCGTCTGAAAAGAAGATGGCCACGAGACCTTCTAGTTTAAATTAATGTTTGAAGTACCACCAATGGGTGGTTCCTTCCCAAGATTTTCAAGTGTATATGAAACATACTACATATTTACTTATTGTATTATTTTGTACAGTTGTAAATTACAATAAATAAATAATTAAAAAAAAAAAAAAGTTTTTTGCACTACTTGCATATCTTATATTATACATATCTTCATACCTACATGATATTATATTTTATCTTTCACTGTTTTCAATCTACTACCATCTAATTCCACGATTATTAATCAATTAATTTTTTTTTTTTTACTATTCAATTATCAGTTATCAATTTTTTATCATTTATGATTCGATTCAATATTTTGTATAATTACTAATTTGTTTGTATACTATTCCTTTTCAATTTTATGTTTCTCTAAATGTTGTTGTTATCTATTTTGTTCTATAGCCCTGATGAAAACCTGAAACTCAGGTCGAAACGTCGGCATAAAATAAATAAATATGGTTTTGTTTATTTACGTTATTTTTTGCTGACCGCACCCCCCGACAAACTTCTCCAACCATTAATCAACTGATTAAATCCGTAATAATAGTATAAATATAATAGTTTGTAATCTAGTGGCAAATGATGAGAAAAGGAATTACCGTTTGATTTTATAATGAAAATATTCTTTTGGCTGCTATATTCTGATGCCACATATAAAACATTATATGGGAATGAAGTATATATCAGATTGTAGGAAGACAGGCAGGGTTGCGGTCAATAAAGGTATCAACATAGTAGAAGAAAAGTATTTATTGTTAATCAACGTTTCGGCCCACTTTGCAGGGCTTGGTCAGGGCTGTCAGATGACAACTCAGTATTCTTCTACTATTTTGATAGCTTTATTGACCGCCACCCGGACTATCTTCCTATAATCCAATTCATACGGTCTATCTATCTTCTTCCAATATGAAATATTTATTAGATTTCCTTAAGTTCAAGGGTTATTATCTATTAATTGTTTTAACTTGTTTTATTTAATATTAGTTGGGAAATGAACCCTCGTCTAAGATTATATTTAACTTAATTTATAACTTATAATTATTTAATTTTATTTTTGTTTTCACGTATTGACCCTAGAGACCACACAAATATTATTATTTTTGGCTTCTCTCTCGTGTTTTGTTTTTCTTTCTTCTGTCCACGCTACACCCTTTTTTGAATTTCTCTTTCTCGCAAGAACCTTGATTTCCATCAGTCTTTTCCTATATCTTTCTCCGTTTCTTCCTTCATCTGCCTGATGTATCTTCCCGAGCTTTTGTAACCTCTGTTTGTAGATCCTTTGTTTCTTTGTTGGGCCGTAGCCTGTATTCTGCTTGTGTCTTTTTGGGGCCTATATAATTATTTTATTGTATTATATAATTTCAAAGGGAGCTCGGTGGCCGCGGGGTTAGGCGCGTGGCTACTAACTCCAAGGACCCGAGTTAAAATCCGGCTGGGCAGAATATTGTTTTCTGTTACGCTGTAGCCATGAGTCAACTCCTGTGGTATCTGGAGCCCTCCTAGGGTCCATCCAGCCTCATAAATTGAGTACTCTTGATCGAGTAAAAATCTGGCGGTCGAGCGTGATTTTGACCAAATCACCTCCTTGCACAACCGTTGGTCTAGTAGCAGTACTCCCTTACAAAGTACTGAACCCTAGTTCAGTAATAACCCTTCATGGGTTGTAGTTGTACAGAATTTTTTTTTTTTTTTAAGTTATAATTTTAAATTTTAAATACAGTGCTTTGATAGTGTAAACAAACGTACACTAAAAGTTTAACTATTTTGAAATCTATATGAAAAATATTTCGTAAATAACAATAATTAATTAATAATATCTAATAATCTCAGTGTTACGGCGGGTAGGAGTTCGAAAGGAACCTTTACTAGCCCAACTGTGAAAAGAAAAGAAATGGTCGAATTTTGTTATTTTTAAATAAGTATACATAATAAACGGAACACAAAATATATAAGAATATACAAACTAGAAAAAAAATAAATCTTAGAGCTATTACAAAATAAATGAATTAGACAAAAAGAGAGAAAAAAAAGTCTTATTTCACCGGTGATTGGTGGGGCCCCTGTTGTGGTTGTTCTCGTTGAAGTAGATCGACAAAAGGGATATACGTCCGCCCGCCTTGTCCTCTTGGAGGATGAGTTGAAGAAGTCCGCCCGCCGTTGCCAAGATGATTCAGCTGGCGAAGATGGCCAGAATGCTGGTAACTACGAGTGGGTAGTGAGTAGATAAAGGAGACGATACGTGTGTGCAGTGAGACGTTAAGAAGTTGTCTGTGTATTCACAGTATAAATAATAACAGAGAGCGGATTTGTTTTGTTTTTTATATCATATGTCGCATAGTCGATTACCGATCATATGTTGGCCGCAACACTCAGCAAAAATCAATGTTATAACGAACAGTTCGGTGTTTTAAAATCGAAGTGATCCTAGTAACAAAAATCTATGTAAAAGCTCGTTGGAAACTGAAAAACTCTACGACTTAAAAAATATACGCAATAATAAAAAAAAAAAAAATATTACTTTTAAGTTTTGATAACTAATTAATCCATAAGTTATTAATTATATGTTAGTTATTTGAAGGAAATGCTGCATTCCTGCACCGTGTCCGAAATTCCGTTGTACTTATCTTATAGAGCAAGCTTTATTAATAGAGGGTACTTATATCAAGAAATATCGTTAAATTGTATAAAACTGAAAATTGATGTAAACCCGTCAGTCCAGAGACTTTCTTATCGTTAAAAAATTCACTTACGGCGAGTATTAGTATATGCTAGAGGGCTGGGTCACAGTCTCTCAAGAAGAGATTATAACTCAAACAATAATTAGGAGGGAATTGAAAAATATTTTAATTGCTTAGACACTGTACGTATTATGTCCGGGTTCGATTCCGGTCAAAGAAGTCGTGAATCTTAAGTTGGTATACTTAATTGGGGTAACGTGAATGCTGACCATTCCAGCTTTGTGTTTAACCGTTAGTCAACAGTGCTTCATTAACAAATACTTACATTAGACTCGTGATGGATTTTGTTTCTATTCTCTTGCGACAATGTGACATACTACATGGAACCTAAAATAATAATTCCCCATCGGTTCATAGCTTATGGTTCCTTCATAGTAAAAATTTTAAAATGTATAAAAGATCGCTAAAATATAGCAATAAGATCCAAAATAATACTATAAGACAAGACACTTGAGATATATCTGACAGTCGTAGAAGAATCTAGAACATTCCGTGACTAGAGGCGACAGTATTGCCACTACCAGTACCAGTACCAGTAGCTACTGATGTGCACCGTATCGCCACCTCACCACCTGCTCGTTCCCAACCGCCTCGTTCAGGCCCCCATATTTATGCTCAATTTGGCAGCTACACATTATATAAAAGGCAACTAAATTACTACAGCCTATATCTCTAAAGAATTTTATCGTTATGTAATTGTGCGCATAACTAAAAACTATAAATAAATAATAACTGCTAATGTTTTATAAAAAGTTTATATATAAATTTTAATACAAGTGATCGATACAGTAATAGTAAGTTGGGAATCGTAATGCGATATAATAATAAAATTATTTATTTATCCTGGGACTGATCCTTTAGGATAATATTACAGGTGTCAGAGTTATGGTTTACAGAAAAATATAAAATTAAAATTAAATTATAAATCATCATAAATATAATTATAATTATGAATTAGATAACATTTAAAATAAAAATAGAACAAATAAAATAAAACTATTTACCATACTTTATTTATAATTTTAACATATTCTTGAGACTGGTTAGTGTTGTTTAAATAAATAAAATTTTATCCATTTTAGTTTCAAAACATTTGTATTCTAGTTACAAGTCCGACGTTTTGTCCAATTCGTTCATCTTCAGGGACAATCTTAATACAATTTTAGAACTAAATAATTTTAAAAACACTTTCATGCAGGCTTTTCTGCCCAGGTCAATCCTACAGATTACCATAATTAGTCAAGTTGCACATTCAAATAAAAATAAAAATTATTTATCACAGTCACTTTCTTTGTTAACAACCACAGGATTGTTGTGATAAATTTTTAACAAATATGGTGACTGTTATAAATAATTTTTATTTTTGTGTTAATGTGGAAATTGGCTACTTTTTAGTTATTTTTTAAATGATTTAGTTATAATATTGTATTATGACTGTTCCTCAGGATAGTCGAATAGGTCGAAACGTCGGACTATAATTATTCAATTTATTATAATTCTTTGCATCGACAGTATATTTTATTCTTCAGGTTTAATCGTTTTTCACCTTGATAATAATGACATGTAGACGACTTTACCTGTAGACATAAACGGGAGATGTTTTCACTAAGGCGTAATGAAGTCTATTCATATGTTAATTAATGTTTGCTTTGTCGAAGACGTCTTCGGTATCTTATATCGTTTACCGTTTTCACGATCCATCTTTCAGCAATTTAATTGAGCGAATGATTAGTAATCGAGTGAACCAATATGGTGAAATTATCTTTTTATTCAAATCAAGTAATTATGATCTATACTATATATTTTTCAATCTGTGTGGCAAATGATGAGAAATGGAATTACCGTTTGATTTTAGAATGAAAATATTCCTTTGGCTGCTATATCCTGATGCCACATATTAAAAATTATATAAGAATTT
>NW_027109437.1:59917-62608 GCF_000696795.3 Halyomorpha halys
AAAAAAGTATTGGATTCATGTAATTACAAAATTGTATACAACAGTGATTACCAAAGTGTGCGCCGCGAAATATTCAATTAAACAATTCGGCAGTTAAAAAAAAAAAAAAAAAATAGTGTATGCAGACAAAATTCCAACTTTCCAATCTTTCCTAGTTTTCTTTCCAACCCGCATCTCTTGAAACGGTTCGTGCACAAGCATATCTTCCCCACCTATGCTTTAGTCACTAAATAGTAAGAAAATAATGAGTACTGTCTTTCATTTTTCACTGTTAAATGGGTAATGGCTTTTAAAAAGGAAAGTATTCCAATTTTTCAAAAAAAAAAAAAGTCCAAAATTTAGAAGAAGAAAAAAAATTCTGATGTCTTAAGGGCTCCGGGGTAAAAATCCGATTATTTAGGAAGCCACAAACCGAAAAAGATTTGGAATCTCTGGTATAGAAGATAATCTATAGAAAGTTATTTACAAAAGAAAAGGGAGAACATAAAACAAAACTAGAAGAGGTGAAAGAAATGAAGAAAAGAAATAGTAATAAATAAAATATATCTAAATACGAAGAATAAAATATTTTTTAAAAAATAAATAAAGTAAATAATTAAATAAAATATGATAGAAAAAAAATTGTAAATGCTTCTATTCTGAAATCTGTGTGATATTTTTTTTTTTTTTTAAGTGTCTATCAAACTATAGTATTCCACTAGAATTAGTGGAACCTTTCACGTTCCATTAATACTATACCACCTTAGCTGGTATGATATCAACACCTTATAACACCACAAGGCAACCAAAAGGGTTGAAGACTCAGTTAAGGGATACATAATACATCCTATGCATTATATATGTATGATGTACTCATTTATTTTAATGAAGGGTACGAAAAAAAAATTTGATTTAAACATTAGTTGTTTCTGCTCTAAACATATAACAGATATCCCATTTACTTCTTGTACTTAATTTCGATCATTCAGACTCTATGGGTTTCTATTTAAATATAATTTTGATATTTTAACTATTTAGTGCTCCGTCCACAAGAAGCTATGTTAGTGTCTTGTCGATAAAGTTGAATAAAATTTCCTAACTATAAATATTCCTAGTGGCAAATGATGAGAAACGGAATTACCGTTTGATTTTATAATGAAAATATTTTTCTGGCTGCTTTTTTTCTGATGCCACATATTAAATATTATCATAATCGCGTTTCTTCATATAACATGTGTCTCTAGACCTAATATATGTCTGCAATGAGGATTTGTTTCACCCCGCGATGATTGGTAGACCCTTTTTTATCATGGGTTCCAAGGATATAAATGTAGTTGTAACATCGTTACCCATTCTTTTCACTCCTTAAGGATTATAGAAGGTTTCCTGACGTAAAAAAAATATATATTATTTAATTTTATAAAAAATAATTTAACCTAATTGAACAAAATGTGCTAATAGGATTTAAAAATCTTGTTTTAATACCTTTTGCTAATCGAATTATCCAAACCATTAAAAAAAAAACAATATTATGCTTGAACTTCTTCAATCCCATATCACAGGCCTCGAAGAATGGTGTCGTAATTGGAGGATTAAAATAAATTCCAACAAATCCCATCAAATTACCTTTACCCTACGTAGTAAACCTACCAACTGCTCTACAGTTTCATTTAAAATGTTACTCTTACCCCAGTCGAACAGATCCGCTACCTTGAACTACGTCTGGACAAGCGATTAACCTGGAATCCTAACACAAGACTGAAAAGACAGGAAACTGCACGTCGACTTCGACTATTACAGCACTTACTAGACAAACGGTCCAAACTTCCAATTCATAACAAAAGACTGATTTACATTACAATTATAAGGCCTATCTGGATATATGGAGTTGAGCTTTGGGGCTCCACTAAACCTTTGAATTCCTCTCGTATCCAATCCTTACAATCCAAAATCCTCAATGCTCCTTACTTTTTCACAAATAAAATCATCCACAAAGACCTTAATGTTCCATTTGTATCCGATCTAGCCCGAACCAGATATCAATCCTTCCATTACAAACTCCCTAACCACTCAAACCCATTAGTTTCTAATCTTGCTTCCTCTTTTATTCCGGAAAATCCTCCGAGGCGTCTGAAAAGAAGATGGCCTTAAGACCTTATATCGTAAAAATGTGTTTACAGTGCTACCATTGGATAGTTTCACTACATGCTTGTACCATACCATTATGATTTATTCAAATTTACTTTATGTATTTATGTACAGTTCTAAATATCAATTAATAAATTTTTAAAAAATGCTTGAACTTGTTATGGGCTCTCCCAATGTAACTCCAGTCTACTGTACTATCTACGAAATACGTCAAATATAAACTGAAAAAAAAAATGGATCAAAATTAATAAAACGCCACTGCAGAAAAAATTTGAAAGTATGCAGGAATATTTCTAACTAACCTGCAAGATGTTTATTTAATTGGCGGTTTGGTCCTGAAAATTCTAGATATCTCTTATTCTCTGACAGAAAGCTTACGTCAAGTTATGCAGTTTCTTCAGCAAGGAGTTGTACACGGTAATGAAGTTAACTTCCATGTCCTGATCCCATTGAAAGGGTCTGGTACCCATTGTGTATTGTTTACAATTCAAACTTCAATTATTGTCAAAATGAAAGGTATCATGCATAATGATAATACTGAGCTGTATTACACTCCTTATATAT
>NW_027109437.1:62673-76965 GCF_000696795.3 Halyomorpha halys
ATATATTTGTAAATCTCAGACAGTATTACTCATCATACTAATACTCAGAGTAAATCGCATAACACATTGATCTGCTACAACACTAATTAATTCTATAAAGGTTTATAGGTTAAGTACAATATATTTTTTTAATATGTAATTAAAAGGTTTCGAGACCTCTTACGATAAGAAGCTTTAAATGGAGTACAGTTTATCGAATAAGGGGTTATACGTGGTGTTATGGAAAGCATCCTTGTCCTCTCCTACCCAATGAAGGGTCTGATATCCACTTTATATAGGCTGAATGTGGCCCAAACTAGAATAATGGTCTCGAAATCAAGAGTATCACGCATCATGCCTTAACTCAATTAAGGCTCTACTTGAGTTCTTCAAGATAGCATGTACTTTGTTAATCACAGACTTTTTTTTTTTTCGGTTTGCTCTGCATACCTTGTAGATCTTTGGCCGCCCGAACCAGCCTTATCCATGCCTGCCTATATTGGGCTACTACTTTCCAGTTTGCTGCATGCAGCCCTTTCGCATCTTATTTAATTCTATCCATCTGGTTTTTGGCCTCCCCCGTGTTCTCTTGCCTACTATACTGGCATTCATTGTTGTTTATAGGCATCCTGATGGATTGCTTCTAGCTGAACCTCCTTGCCTTCATATCATGAGATATTGACTGACCGATCTCTCCAAGCAGTACACTGTTCTCCTCCTCCATGTGTTAAGGCTGTGATCCCAGATCGCTCCTGTACGGAGGACTTTCCGTTGGAATCTCTCGATTCTGCCTTCTAGGGTACCTGTTTGAGCCCAGATCTCGTTGCCCTATATCATGGCATTGTACACATCATAGTTTCAGATTTTTTCGGGGTTTCAGTATTCTTCGCAGAGAGAAGGCTCTGTTCGCGCTTGTTACACACTGTTCTGTTTCAGTCCGTTGATCATTTATTGACGAGCCAGGTATGAAACTGTCTACTTTCGGAAACGATTTGCCTTTACGCGTAGGTCTTTTTTTTTTAATTTAATTAAATTTATTTATTTTATTTTTTTAAAATCCCCCTGCCTTGCCATTTCTGGCATACGGGGTGCGGGAGCATTGGGGTAGTACGCGCTGAGATTGCGCATGCCACTGCTCCCAAAGATCACCAATTCTTTTTTCCTTTTTTTTTTTATTCTTTTATCAATTTTTTTTACTGTGGTGCAGCCCAGCACTAGGTTTAGCGCCTTACTGGTGGAGCTGCACCTTGTCCACTGCATCCATTGGGTAGGGCCTTCTGGTGCGCATCCGTCTAGGTGCCTCCTGCAGTTACCAGGCTGGTCCAGCCCTCCTGGGTTAGCTTCCTCATCTTCTGGTGGCTCGCCGATGTTGGGCGGTCAAGTCCTTCCCATTGTGAAATGAGCTGAGCCCACCACCTCCTTCCATCCGTAAATGAACTCCCTGAAGAAGGGACAATTCTCTTCTTCCATCAATCAGGGGAAGTCCGACTCGGCGAGGGCGAAAATCCCGGTCTTTCTCAACAGCCTGACTCGTTGTCCTTCCATGGTGGAGCAATCCACTATTACGTGTCCTACTGTACCGGGGGTCGATGTTCTTTCCAAAGCTCTGAAGCTTTCCCCTAAACCCACTGTGTCCTGTTAGGATCTGTGAGTCCCAATAGTCTGGGATGACCCATTTAGCCTCCAGTCTAGAAAGGACGGTAGGGAAGAATTTTCTCAAAGTCTGCGTAGATCGTGTCTTTATGGAGTTTTTTTGGCTTAACAAACATTTATTTTATTTTTCTTCACATACTTGCAAACTTATTTCCTTTTCTTAATACAGTCTCTCCATGTCATCTTTGTTTACTTCCTAAGACCGCAATGTTAATCACAGACTATAAGTTCAAATTACTCTTCGATGAAAACATTCATCTTCGGGGAATACTCGAAGAAGTTCTGGGTATCCGTGGTGTCTGTTTCAACACCTGAAGGTAATTTGATAAGTTATGCAAACGTTTATTGGTGAAGTGCCTATTTCTTAAACTCTTAATTGAATGACTCCTACAATTTTAAAACGGCAAATATTTGTTTTTTTTATTTTTTTCTTAAAAGCCTTGATTCCTCTTATCTGTCAAGAGGCTTACAATCGAGTAGTTTAAATATGCTTATTTAATTTTTTTTTATACCAGATCGGCCTGGTGGGCCTTACATGGTTGATATAACCGTTACATTTTATATATATATTACAGTTGATTATGGGGGGTGGGGAGGGGTATACAGGATGATGTTGTCAGCATCCATGTCCTCTCCTACCCAATAGAGGACCACAATAACCACTTTATAATGACTGAATGTGGCCAAATAGTGTTCCGAATCCAACTTCTTCCCAAAAAAGAATCGATATTTTTCCTTTTTATTCAAAATCGATTAATTGTCTCGAAATCAAGAATATCGTGTATCATGCCTCAATCGACACATCTCTACTTGGCTCCTTCAAGATATCACGTATTTTGTTAATTACAGTAAGTTCAAATTCTTCATTGATGAATACATGAATCTTCGAGGACTTCTTGGTATCCATTGGTCTATTTCAACACCTGAAGGTAATTTGATTAGTTATGAAAAAGTTTATAGGTGAAGTGTATTTTTATTCGACTTTTCAAGGATTATTACTATTATTTTAAAACAACAAATATTTATTTATTTTTCTTTAATTAAAAGACTCAAGAGCATTGCAGCCGAGTACAGTTTATTGATCAAGGGGTTGTTCAAGGTAATGTGATGCATCCATGTCCTCTCATACCCAATGAAGGATCTCATATCCACTTTACATAGGCTGAGTGTGGTCCAGAGGTGTTTCCCGAACTTGAGCTAATCCTAAAAGAAAGATTATTTTTCTTCCGTATTCGGTTCGATGCCGATACAATCACTCGTTCTCTACATACATCTTTCCAGTGACGCCCTCCCCCTCCCCCCCCCCAAACCCAATTCTACTCAATCAGTTTTAACCCAATCTTCCTATCTACGTTTCAGTCTATCCCTCGGGAGTTTACCTGTCGGTATTATTTTTTTTTTTAAATATTTATTTATTGCTATTTACAACTGTACATTATAGTACATTTAGTAAATCTGATCTAAGTCGGTATTTAAACTCGAAATCAGGAGTATCATCCATTATGCTGTAACCCACTAAGCTTTTCTTGTTTCCTTCAAGACAGAAATGGGCACAAATTAACTATAATTTAACTATAGTAACTATGACTAATAACTAAAATTAAATTTAAAAATTATTCATCGATGAAAACATGCATCTTCGGGGAATACTCGAAAGACTTCTTGGTATCCATTGGTCTGTTTGAACACGTGAAGATAATTTAATTAGTTACGAAAACGTTTATAGGTGAAGGGTCTTTTTCGTCGACTTTTCAATTGGATAAATCCTGTTATCTTAAAACTACAAGTTTTTATTTTTTCTTTGCTTAAAAGTATCAATACCTCTTATCATATGATAAGAGGTATTGAGTCGTGGACAGCTAATTGATCAAGGGGTTGTACAAGGTGATGTGATATGCGTCCATGTTTCCTCTATTCCAATGAAGGTGTACTTTTAGCATGCACCCTAGGGTTACCTCCCGATCCCTAGTCCATGGTAACTAGAAAAAAAAAATTGTTCGTACATATTTGCATAATCTCGAAATCAAACCCTCTGAGCTCTACTTCTCTCGTTTCAGATTGCAAATATTCTTGTAAATCACAGAACGAACGTTCAAATTCATCATCGATGTAGAGAGCATCTTCGGGGAATACTCGAAGAACTTCTTAGAAGCTCATTGATGTTCATCAACACTCAAGATCAAGATAATTCGATTAATTAAAAACAAAAAAAAAGTTCAAACGAAGTGTTGTTTTTTTAAGACAACTTCTCAATTGAATGACTCGTACTGATTTAAAACAATAAATATTACTTTATCTCTTTACTTTATTATTAATTCAGTTAGCATTTGATTCAATTAGATCCAACCGGATTTTCACACTTATTGAAGTGTTTACCTCACGTCGGTTGATGATTAGTCATAAATCTTATTATATTATGAAAACCATTCGCTTATTATTGCTTGCATAATAATTATACAATTAGGATAATTATTATTTAACAAAATAATTAATAGGTCTTCAAACATAAATTAAAACAAAGTGGTCGATTCATTATAATCAGGGAGGAAGAGGTAAAAAATTAGGATAGTCTAATGGTACGAAGTGCAATATAAATATTCCAATGTAAGAAATTAACTTTGGCAAATTGTTGTCTATAGACTAACTCATAGCATGAAGTTGTTTAAAATCCTAATGTGTCATTTTAAATATTAAATGTTTTCATGAGATCTTTAGTTTAACATGTTAAAGCGTCTTAACATGGTTGAGACCCTGTTACTAGGTAAGTTAAATGGAGAATGACGTCACGCAAGAGACCAGCTGAGCTCGTCACCATTTTGTTTGTTGTGATAAGGGGCCTCTACATGTTGGCCGAGCCATGGCGAACTCAGACATACGCGAGCATGTGGATGGGTGGCTTGGCTTGGTTGGCCTAGGCTCGTTGCCGAGCCGTCGAGAGTCGGTTTTTGGACACAGATCAAAGGGGTTCGTGAGAGCGCTCGTGTAGCATCTACACCATTGTTCTTTGTCTAGTTGCAACTGAGAGCTGTTAGGAGGTTAAAGGTGTTTGTTGTTACTTTTTATAATAAGTTTTATATTTAATCTTATTTATTTATATTTAATTTCCTTTCATTTTCTTTTTTTGTAATAAAATCCAAGTGCAATGGCTGAAACCACTAGTACGTCCGCCATGCTTGCCTCTCTGAATAACACTGACATGTGGATGGTCCGTTCTTTGTTTGCCGAGCATTTGAACGAGCCTCCGATCCGTGGCGAGCGGCCAACATGTGGATCCACCTTTAGGTTACTTGCTCCTAGTGTCTGTTTTGATTGTGTTAGTATTGTTTTGGATGTTTTTATTACTAATAAAGCAATGATAGTTGTCAATTAGCTCATTCAGATTCTCTACAATCAAGTCAACTTCTAATTTTCACTTACTTCAGGCATAATAAATTACTTTAAGCGAAACTTTGAAGTAAACAATAACATGAGATTTGGAAGGAAAGGTTATAAAACAAGTTGCTTAGAAAATCCGCTAGGAGCTCTTACGCATTTAATATGACTTAAAATAGGGTTGCTCATACTTATAACTGTTAACACAGCACCATGATACCCCTATTGTCTGGCTCTTAAGATCCCGAACAAAAATATCTATATAAATATTGTCTTTTTTTTTTCTTTTTAAATTTTCTAATATACTTATAAATATCCTTAAACACCTTTAGATTTGTTACTAATTTAGTATTTTTATTTTTTGTTTTAGGTAAGACATTTTGGCTATTTCCTTGATGAAGTCATAGAAATAAGTTGTAAGTAAAAATATTTCTTTTTTATTTTGAAAACAATGAAGAAGATGGTGCTCAAAAAAGGACAAAAATAATTAACAACTATTTGTTTTCCGATGTGTCGCCCCACTTTATGGAGCTTCATCAGGGTTAAAAAAAATACAGAAACATTTTTGACATTGTAGGATGATAAGATACAAAGAGGTAAAGTAAGGTAGGATTAAAATTATGTAACAATAAGTGAAAAGAAGAAATAAAATAGTATTAATATAAAATAAACATTGAGAAGAATATACAAAATTAGGCAAACTATAAGGTTAAAAATGTACATGAAACGCAATAACAGAGAAGTTTTAATGAGTAAACAATATTTAAAACACTAAAAGACGGAAAATAAAAGTATAGAAAGAATATATGAAAATAATATTAATAATAAACCAGTAAAGAAAAAATCAGAGCCACCCACCTGTTTAACTTGATAGTTTAAGTTACTGACAAAAAATCGGAAGCGTACAGGGGATGGGGGGGGGGAGGTGACCATTTGTGGTTTTATTTATATTTAAAATATTTCGCGTATTCAGGAATGTAATATAGATATATATGTAATATAGATAATGGAAAAAATGTATTTATCATTTTGGATTAGCAACAAAATGGAAGTCATCCAGAGGCATCAAATAAATTATAATTTTGTGGAACTTATAGAGAATATAAGCATAGATAAAATAAGTTCTCCTTATTTGTGATCATTCCTACAACACTGACCGCTCTTCCTGATCATCTTCTCATATTGATGATCATTGCTACACCATTGACCGCTCTTCCTGACTCATATTGTGATTATTGCTACCCTATTGACTGATCCTCCTGACCATGTCACATTGGTGATCATTGCTATTACCCTGACCGATCCTAATGACCACCTTCTCATATAAATGATCATTCTCAATGATCATCAAATCTCTACTTACCATTCTTCCTCACCATCTCCTTATATTTGTAATTCTTGCTACTCCACTGACCGCTCCTCCTGACTATCTTCTTATATTGGTGATCATTGCTACTTCTCTTACCACTCCTCCTGACTCATATTTGTGATTATTGCTACTCCACTGACCAATACTCCTGACCATCTCATATGTGTGATCATTATTACTTCACTGGCTGCTCTTTCTGGCCATCTTCTCATATTTGTTATCGTTGCTACTCCCCTGACCGCTCCTCCTGACCATCTTCTCATATAAGTGATCATTGCAACTCCCCTGATCGCTTCTACTAACTGATCCAACCGACTATGTCTCACATTAATGATCATTGCTACTCCACTGATCGCTCCTCTTGACTCATATTTGTGATTATTGCTACCCTACTTACCATTCTTCCTCACCATTATATTTGTGATCATTGCTACTCCACTAACCGCTTCTCCTCACCATCTTCTCATATTTGTGATTATTGCTGCTCCACTGACCAATACTCCTGACCATTTCATATTTCTGATCGTTGCTACTCCCCTGACCGCTCAGCATGACTATCTTCTCATATTGGTGATTATTGCTACTTCCGATCGCTCCTGTTGAATCTACTGTCAACAATAAACGCATAATTACTAATTCCTTTAAATCTTAAATAGAGTCAGTAGCTCTGGGTTAGATTGTTGTTGCGAATCCCCTTAATGATCTAATTAATACGCTTTTGCAGAAACGTGCCCCGCAAAGTAGCATTTATTGCCCGAGGCTCCGAGTATTAGGAAACCGAAGTCATGGCGTCGGGGACCATGACTTGAGATAGCCTCACGAGTCTATCTGATCCAGTATTTCACTTTAATTAATTCCTCTTAAAGAGGTCTCTCCGTCTTCGAGGACATTAACTTCTCTCATATCAATTTAATTATATTATTTAGCTTTTGTCATTTTAATTATCATTAGCTTATGAATCCGATTAGGTGTATTTCTTCGTTCTAACTGAAGTTGGTTACTCCAAATAAACTTGAGATGGTAAAAAAGTAGCTAGAACTGAAGTCGAATGCTATAAGAGATTAGACATTGATCATATCATGTGATAAAGCCAGCTTATACTTGCCTGAAGAAGTAAATATAATTTTTTTTTTTTTATAAAAAAGTTAATCTTTGAATATTAATTTAGCGCGTTCATAACTAGTATTGAAATTTAATTATTATAAATTTACAAAATGGTAACGATTTCGGTGATACAGGTTGGGAAATATTTAGGATCTGCAGTAGCTAGATGAAACGAAATAAATGTGGGAAATGCTTGCCTTCTCCTAAAACTTTGTAAAGTAGGACCGCCACTCAATGAAAAAAGCCAACGCCTCAGGCCGGATTCGAACCGGCACCGCCAATAGACATCAACAAAGTGGTAAGACTGTGTCTTAACCACTGAGCTACAGGCGGCCTATTTATCCCCTGACTTTTTTATTCACTAAATTATTTATTTTAACTAACTTTTATTTTTTAGTATTTATATATTATTTTGTCTTTTTTTTTTCTTAATTTATTTATTTGTTTTTCTGTAAATTGATCTAATGATGTGTCCTTGGTTTGATTTTACATTGCTATCTAATGATAAATACGTTTAATTTTTTTAACGGATCGAAGGTGGGTAGCGGATGACTGGAGGGGGGGAAGTCTGTGAGAGTGTATTAGGGAGAATAAATTTGTCAATTAAATAAAATAAAATTGTCAAATGGAATTAAATTGTTAAACAAAAAATAAAATATTTGTATTTAGTGTGTAGACGAGTATTGACTGTAAAAGGAAAAGGTGTGGGGGGGGGAAATATTTTTTTTTTGTTATATGATGTAAATGAATGTATTTTATATAATCGTATATCCGACCACGGATTGATTTGTATGCTGTGTATTGTAGCAAACTAATGTATTTGGCCAGCATGGCTATATAAAGCATTTCTCTCTAGTAACTATCGCATCCCTAAAAAGTATATACACACTTATCCAACAAGTTAACGTCGTTGGGATAAACTCAAATGTAAGTGGGACGATTGCGTTTAGGATAATCTTGTGGATTTAAGTTCGGACAGGCATCACTGGACATATCTTTGTGGACAGTGATTGGTTGTTTTGGCATTGAACTTTCGGGTTCGTTAAGCTTTCATTATTATAATGAATACATGGCGCGAAATGTCAGATATATAACAATGTGATAACATTGCATAGCTTCTTTAAAATATGAAATAGAAGGAATATTACTGTTAATTTTTTTTTTTGTATGAAGAGTGTGTTCAAGGCATTCAATAATTAAATATTAAAAAAATCTTCTAAATATTTTTTCCAATTGTAGATCAATGTGTTCCTTTTAATCATCAATTTTCATAATATAACGGAAAATTTAAGTTTTTTTTTCGTTTAAGCCTCCCATTGGAGTCCTATGCTGCCTAACCATGGTTGGGGGTCTAAATGTTTAATTTTGTGGGACCGCCACTCAATGAAAAAAGTCAACGCCACAGGCCGGATTCGAACCGGCACCGCCAATAGACATCAAAGTGGTAAGACTGTCTTTACCACTGAGCTACGGACGGCCCGAAAATTAAAGTTTTAATATTTAGCTATTTTTTATTATTTATGGGAAAGTATTATTTTAGTGTCTTCAGGAGAGAAAACACTTTCAAGATGAGACCCTTTAGAAATTATGGATAATAAGAATATTCCTAGTTTAGACGAGGGAGAAAAACAAAGGTTAGTAACGGTACAGAAGGTGTTTCTTATCATCTAATTCCAATTAAACTAACAAAAATAAAGGAAAGTGTATAAAAAAAAAAATAATAATAAATAAAAATAAAGGTATACTTTATCAAGAGAAGCCTTCCGTTACATAATAATCTATGCCAATATATTTTTCCTTTCTTTTAAAAATTAATTATTTTAGAATATATTTGTTTTCTTTGCCGAACCACGTGTTGATCATATTAGTTCAATCGAAGACTAAATTTTGAATATTAAACCGAGGAAATAATTTGGACAAAATGTTTGTTTATTTCTCAGTTGCAAAATTTGTTTGCGTTTGTTGTTGACTACAAACTTTTTGGAAGCATGAAGGTTAAAAATTATAAGTATATCCTTCCTACTCTTGGGAAACTTTTATCGTATAAATTAAAAAAATAAATAAATATTTAAAATTTTGTTTTCGAATAAACATACTTGTTATTTCATTATAAAAACATGTTATACTGATAATGTGGCACTTACTTGAGTGAGTAATCACGATTTTTCGAGAGTTCGAAGAATCTCTTTCTCAAGATCATCTATTGCTGAAATTTCTTCTGTGGGTCCGATAAGAAATTATCGTTTAGGTTGTTACGGAATGTGTCCTGTGGATCCTATAACTATCGTGTGACTAACTTTTTAAGTGACTAAACTGACAGGATATTGTATTTTTAACATGTTTCTTTTATTTATTTACTTAATTGTTCAAATCAAAGTGCACGGGAAAGCGGCCATTGTATTCGGAACTTGAATGGGGGCCGTATTTCTGAACGTTCCTAAGGAAGACCTTACTAAAGGTTTCCTTTAATCCTCCTCTTGGCTAACAGGGAGCAAAGAGATAGAATAAATGTATGCTAGTTTTATTTTGGTTGAAATAAAGAGTATTAAAATAGGAAAAATTGGTTAACAGATTTTATAGAGTGATGTTTCCATTTAGGTTACCTAAGATATTTTCCTACTGTTGTAAGGGCTCAGTAGATCCCATAACAGACATTGTGCTAAATTCCTGATTTTTCATTTAATCTTTGCTGACGATTAGTAACTCTATTTCTAAGGAATTACTTGCTAAAGGTTTACTTTAATTGCAGACCATAAACTATACTTAAAGAATTACTACTACACTAAGGAAGGCGGTGAAGGGAGGTTTAATAGAACTGAAGTTTTATTAAAGTAATGAGAAACATTAAGTGTGAACTTCAGGCGATTCTTGCCAAAGGGATATAAATGGAGTAAGAAGTATCAGTGATCTAAGAATTCGTTGAAACAATAATATACATAAAAAGAAAAAATATTTATAATATTTTATATATAATCTTTTCACTCTTTTGAGACTGTTTATTATTATTTAATGAATGCATTTTATCTCATTTAAGTCACAAAACAATTTATTTTTCTTTATAGGTCCAACGTTTAGACCATCCTCTAGGTCAATCTTATATGTGAATTTAGAACCACTTCAATTTTTAAAAACTTAATGCAGGCTATTCTACCTAGGCTAATAATTTCAACCCAAAATTACCCTATTTTGTCAATTCTCCGCAATAAATTAAAACTATCCTTACAGTCCAAAATCCTTACTGCTCCTTACTTTGTCACAAATCAAATCATCCATCAGGACTTCAATGTCCCCTATATTGCCGATTTGGCCTGAACCAGATACCAATCCTTCCATAATAAACTTCCCAACCACCCAAACCAACTCGTTTCTAACCTGGCTTCTCCTTCACTACCTACTAATCCTCCTAGGCGTCTGAAAAGAAGATGGTCTCGAGATCTTCTCCTTTAGAAATGTTTTTGGAGTTCTATCAATGGGTAGATTCTCCACATGTTTTTATCATGTCATAATATCACTTACAGCAAATTTACTTGATGTGTATATATGTATACAGTTGTAAATATCAATAAATAAATTAAAAAAAAAAAAATTAAAACTATTAATCCTTGTCGATAATAGTGTAAATTGACTGTGATTAAAAGTTTTAATTTAAATTGGAGAATTGACGAAATAATAAAGGCAGAATAACCACAAAATATAAAACCATAAAACATGGAGAGCACGAATATTCATCTGGTGGCAGATCTGAAGCAATGCAGCACAACCTCCTTTTGATTTCTACGCATGCGCGATTAGTCATTTTTTAGTAAGCCTATAGAGGCACCTTAAAAAAAAAAATATGCTATATTTCTGCTTTCGAAATTTTTCCTATAGACTGTGAACTTCTCTATTCGTTAAGTATTCTCAGTCAATTGAATGTGACGAGCTATAACTGTCTTTATATAAATTGTAGAGGAAGTTTAAGAATTGCCATGATAAGATGTTCCAGCAGCTCTTCAAAGAACCGGACATCATCAAGGACTTGCTGTTGGAACAATAAAAAAAAAAAAACGTTACAATTGATTCATACAGGCTGTGGGAACCTAATGAGTTGATGTTACTTCCTGTGATGGTGCCCGGAATCTGCTGCTACATCTTGGCCTCTTGTTGGAACATTGAATAACCCAACGGCTGCTCCCTGAGGTGGGATCCGACCGGCGGAGCGAATGTGCCTTGGCGTGCAACAGCTGCTGTAGGAAGGGAGCTCTATTATACGGCCTTTATGATAGCTCTCGTTCTGATGGCTGGTATCGATGTTAAACATATCGATTAGTTTCAGAAATATTCGAATCCTAGCACCAGGAGGCGAAATAATAAGTCTGGATTTTTTATTTTTATTTATTTTTTTATTTTCAATACTTTATTTGTTGATAAATATCAAAATCTGCGACAACATTCTTGGGCAATAGGTTATAGCGATAACTGATCACATTCATACTAAAATAAAAAATTGGAAGAAGATAGTTAACCATACGAAGTAGATTGGAGGAAGATAGTCCGGTGGGGTACTAAACACATAGAAAGAAAAAAAATTATAATTATAATATTAAATAATCACTAGTCGCATTTACGTTCTTATATATAATATTTACACTATCGACCTGAGGATCCCCGCCTCCACGCATGAGGGGTAGAGTAGGGATCTTTGAGATCCCAGTGCATCTCTCTCACCGCGTCACTGGCAATGAGCCAGCAGAGGCTGAGTAAGTTCGCTAAAGCAACAAACACTCAACCTGAGTGGAGCATCTTACCTTTGCTAGAACTCCAGTTGAGGTCAGTAGACATCATGTTGTGTTTAATGTAAAATTCTATAAGTATAGCATTGTGAGTATCCCTATTTTAAAGTCATGTTAAATGATAAATGTATAAGAACCCCTAGCGGATTTTCTGAGCAACCTGTTTAGTAACCTTGCCTTCCAAAACTTCATGTTATTGTTTACTTTTAACTTTTAATTATAGTAATTTATTACAACATGCCTAAAATAAGTGAAAAGTATAGCTACTGTTAATATTTTTTAAAAAGTCCAAAACACAAGACAAAAAAAAAAACCACAAACTACGAGTAAGTAACCTAACACAACAAATAAAACAGTGACAAGCTCAGCTGGTCTGTTTCGTGACGTCATTCTCTATTTAACATACCCAGTAACATACTCTCAGCAATGTTATATGTTATATCGTTTTAACATAGTAAAAGAAGGAAATATTTCTCTATTTAACATAAGTTTTTCCATTTAACACGGTTTAACGTGTTAAACTAAAGATCATGAATACCTCTAGTATAAGTATCCAGCATCCTTCTGATGTTTGTTGCATACTAGCAACCTCTGCAATGCTTCGCATTTGCCAGATTGAGGGATGTATATAGATTAATTTAAAGTTTGATGCAAAATAATATATTTAGTTATTTAACTGATTGCTTATCATAAATATTTAATTTTGTTTATATAGGTAAATAATATTATATTATAAAAATATATTGTAAAAAAAAAAAAAAAGATGAACACGACTCAACCAAACTTCGTAGTGGTTTACGGTAAACTCCACCAAAGGGCACAAACAGAATATAATTAACAAATTAAAATATAAAATACAATATTTTGAAAATTTGTCAATTTTAAAAACAATATTTAGCCCTTATAAATCTTAAATAGTAGACAATATAGGAAAAAAACAAAACAAAAAAGTGAAAGAGTTATGAACGATTATATAAGCAATGGTCCTCCAAATAAATTGAGATGTGAAAAATTTATAATTTTTAATTTCTTTGAAAAACGGCATTTAAGGGTTTCAAATGGGTATAACAAATATGATTTTTGTTAAAATAAAATTAATTTTATCCAATTTTAGTCTCAAAACAATTTATATTTCGGATTTTCTTTTTAGGAAGCCTGGTAAGTCTATTTCAATAATTTTTTTTTTTTTTAAGTTAAAACTTCCAATTTGAATATATTTTATTCTAAATTATCATTTGGGCTAAAGAGAGAGAAGGTTGTACCAATAATGAATGATAATAAATCAAAACAGTGAAAAGCAATTTTTTCAGCCATATAGATAATGGCATAATTTCCTTTGTGAAATTAAAAGTTTGACTAATTATGAGGTTTATTGAAGTACATGGATATGGGGCAATAGTCCTGAAATGTTGTGCAACATTATTATAATTTAAAATAAAATATATTCAAATTGGAAGTTTTTAACCTCAACAAATTTATTGAAATTTATATTTCTTTATAAGACGTTTCAGCCGATTAGACCGTCCTCTGGGACAATCTTAAATGCTATTTTAGAACTACATCAATTGTAATAAAAAAAAAAAAAAAAAAAAAAAAACCTTTATACCGTCTATTCTGCCGAGGTCATTAATTTCAGTCCAGAATTACCCTAATTCGTCAATTAGTCATATTAAATTAAAAATTGAAACTTTTAATCATATTTAATTTTCACTATTATAATTTATCACAATCATCGAATAATAGCTTGTTATATAAATAATAATGTTTCATGTATAATATAACAATAGATTGTTGTGATAAATTATAATAGTGAAAATTAACTGTGATAAAAAGTTTTAATTTTTACTTGAAGAAGTTTGTCGGGGGGTGCGGTCAGCAAAGAACAACATAAATAAACAAAACCATATTTATTTATTATATATTATAGGAGGGAAATATTCGAACTAGGAGGGAATCAGTTCGAATATTTCCCTCCTGTAAGACACAACCCCTGATGAAGACCTGAAACTCAGGTCGAAACGTCGGCATAAAATAAATAAATAT
>NW_027109437.1:77240-81093 GCF_000696795.3 Halyomorpha halys
ATGTATGTATGTATGTATTTTGTGTGTAGGTTTGATTGTAAAAGAAAAGGGTGTGGGGAAAAAAGTTGTTATATCATGTGAATATATGTATTGTATATATATCGTATGTATTGGTTTGTATGCTGTGTAATGTAGCAACCAATGTATTTGAGCTGCATGACTGAATAAATAATTTCTCTCTGTGGAGATGTGATATTGATATAACAAATGCAAATTTTGTTCCTGCCTAGAATGCAACAGTTAAACGAAGCAGTTCCCGATCACTTCGGGAAACATCCTACGGTCTCGACATTTCCTGTTCCAATCAAATTTTTCTATTTCTCCTTAAGTTGTATTTATGAAATTCTTTAATATATTGTATTTATACATTGTATGATATTGCTATCATTAAAAACTGTTTATTTAATTTCAAATAAACAAAATTTATCATGAAGTGTAGATAGTTTACCGTAGTTATTGATTGGAGAAGATAGTTGGGGGGTGCGGTCAGCAAAAAAACAAAAAAAAAACATAAATAAACAAAAAAATATATATATTTATACCGACGTTTCGACCTGAGTTTCAGGCCTTCATCAGGGCTATAGAACAAAAGAGATAACAACCAACATTTAGAGAAACATAAAACTGAAAAGAAATAGTATACAAACAAATTTGGAATTGGACAGTAGCAGACTGATAACAGTGAAAGATTAAATATAATATTATGTAGGTAAGAAGATATGTAAGTGGTGTCTAAAACATTAAAAAACAAATCAATCTACAAATTGAACGATATGACAAAAATGAAATAGACGATACAATGTTTGAGTGACTTATAAATGCATTTTGTTAGATAAACATTAAAGCGTATGTAAAAACAATATTTTTAAAATAGGAAAAAGGTAGAAAAAATTTGGAGAATGGGAAATGAATAATGTAAGAAATTTGACAACGAGAGAACAAACTTACATTCTAGTAGGGAATCTTGGCTAAAAATGATCGGTTTGTAGAAAGCCACGCTAGAGTGAGCGACTGAAGAATGAAGATACTTTGGAGGAAAATTTGGCTTTAAAGGCCTGTTAATCTATTTCAATGAGGATAAAACCTATCTTGTTATTAATGATCAATTAATTACTTCTTTATTTACCGAGTTTTATCAAAATAGTTGGAGCCATTTTGAAGGAAATTGAAATAATGTGAAAAATTGATTCTACGAAGGGGCACATGTTGCTGTGACTACCAAGATATATACGTACCATAAAAATTTTGCGAGAATAGATTTTTTTTTTTATCAGAACTTCTCAACCACCCAAATCCACTCGTTTCTAACCTGGCTCTCCTTCATTACCTAATAATCCTCCTAGGCGTCTGAAAAGGAGATGGCCTCGAGAAATGTAATTGGAGTTCTATCAGTGGGTAGATTCTCCACATGTTTGTATCATGTCACTATGTCACCTACAGCAAATTTACTTGTATTAAATTAAATAAATTTAATAAATTATTAAAAAAGAAAAAAAAAATTATATCAGGGGAAACCTTCAATTCTAAATTTTTCACGATCTCAAAACTTTCCCTTACTATATATTACTTATGTAGGTAAGTGAAAGTCAAAATATAAGTTCAGAAGAAAGTGTATATAGATACGTTGGACTGTGACCTCGCACGTTCTCGGTCTCGTTACCTACATCTTTTCGGTATATTTTCTAGCTGCTTCTCGATGGTTAGTTTTGGTGAATATGTTGGATAGGCAGTTTCTAGAAGGGAATATAATACTGGAAGACTAGTAGGTCGGATTTTAAAAGGGCCCCCTCACTAAAGAGAAGGAAGCCGGCAGGTATATCCAACAAGTGGCAACGCCGCAACAGCTGCTCTCTGTCCCTTCCTCTCAGCGGATCTTCTTTCTTCTCTCTCTTAGGATATCTTCTTCTTCATGTCCTTCTTAAATATATAATACTTTCCTTAGTAGTTCATTAATAACAATGAGTAGTATGATGATGAAGTTTCTGCTGGGTCCACCGTTGTTTAAGGGGGAGGGAGTTGAGATTAATATCTTAAATTTCCCTACAATATTCAAATTTGTTTTAATAATTTATATCGAGATATTTGACGTTATGAAATAGATTGTTGGACGATAGTCCAAGACCCAGTCAATAAAGGTACCAAAAACTAAACTATTTAATGGTAATGAACGTGTCGCCCTACTTTATAGTGCTTCATCTAGGTTAAAACTGAATACATGATACAAACAATGTTAGATGAGAAAAGAATATTTATTATTTTATTTTTATACCAGATCAGCCTGGTGGGCCTTACATGGTTGATATAACTTATGTTATATATATTTTTTTTTTAACAGTTGATTATGAGGGGGTATACAAATGACACCCCTAACTATATAGAATGTTCTTATTAAAAGAAAAAAAAATAAATAAAACAAATAGATAACAATAATGCTTCTTAATAAAAGAGGAAAGTAAAGTTAATAACAAAAAAATAATGATATTGGTACACTTAAATAAAGCAAACAATTGCCCTCTAATGGTAAAAAGAAACAAGTTAATTTGAAAAAGGGAAGAGAGAAGAAAAGAGAAAACAAAATGAATAATAATAAGTAAATAGAGGTAGTATGACTATGAATTCATTTTATATTTATTAAAAATTTATAAAAGAATGTCCTGCAGCAGTCTGGGTTTCAGTCTTCGGGTTGAGGTTGGGTTTCTCAGGTTGTAGGCGACTGGGAGTTGAACTTCATGAACCGTTTTTTGATATAATCATCTATTGACTCCATTTGTAATTCGCGATGAGAAAAGAAGATTTAAATACAAATATAGAGCATAAAAATTGTACATAACTATTTTTGAAAAAAAAAGAAAGATACAAAATAAGCAAAAAAAATATATAAATATAACTGAATAAGCGTTAGTAATTGTTGGTTACTCTAAAATAATTTTTTTTGCCTATTTTGGTTACGGCTTTAATATACAACCTTAATAATAATATTATTAAGGTTGTAGGGCTTATAGTACAAGAGCCCAACTTTTGATTACTTTCATGAAAACTATGTATAATTACTATTCAAAATTGATGAGTCTGTCATGTATAGGTAGTGGAGATAAAAATGGCGGCTGTTTCAAAACGTTAAAAATAATTAATTTTTTATTCCGTGCTCTATATCTTTAAAACTACCAATAACAATAGAAAATCTAAGAGAACATCATTTATAATAGAGTTCTAGAGATATAGATGTCTCTATATCTCTATATAATTTATAGAAAATAAATTAACCAACTATTAATCTTTCAGTCCATGTTGATTTCTAAAAAGCTATATCTCGAGAACTATTGAACGTAAATAGCTCTCTCTATTAGAGCTCACATTTTAGCAAATTTACAATTATTTTCTTTAAATAACGTTCTTTTAGATTTTCTAGTGTTGTTGGTAGTTTTTAAGATCGCAGGAGAGCTGTGAATGAAAAATTAATATTTTTTAAGGTTTTGAAACAGCCGCCATTATTTATTCCCACTACCTATACTTGGCAAACATCATTTTTTACTAGTAATTATACGTAGTTTTCATGAAAGTAATCAAAAATATGGGTGAAATAACTGACTTTTTTTCTTCCCGGCTGTTGTACTATCAGTAACGAGCGGATTCTTAAAATGTTAATAAACACTAAAGAGGTAAACGTCCGATGGGAAGACCGAAACGTAGATGGGAGCATTGCGTTAAAACTGATTTTGTGGTATTGGGTTTGGAGGGGCATTACTGAAAGGATGTATGGATAGAGCGTTTGGTGGTATCGGCATCGAACCTTCGTGTTCGTCAGGCCTTCATTATTATTATTAATTATTTTATTTTATTAGTATTATTATTT
>NW_027109437.1:81753-102786 GCF_000696795.3 Halyomorpha halys
ATACATAATTTCAACAAAGTGTTGAGCAGTGAATCATCGGAACACTTTAGAAGCGTTCAGATGCACTTTGACCACTCTATTGACCTTCATGGATTGGTACAATTTAAATCTATACAAAACAATTAATGTAAGATTTAAGCGGGGGTATTGCTTTTTGTTTATATTTATTTCAATAACTTTTTTCTCCTTTGTTATATCGAAATATTATCGAGTTTTGCAATGAATCACTTGGAGGGGTCACTTCAAACAATTAAGAGCCCTTCAATTCATTTGCTAATAAATTGTTTTTGTAATGAAATGGCCAGTTAAATTTAGATAAGACAATTAAAAGTCTTTCAAACGTGTGATTTACATTAATTTATTCAAGACATTAATGTTTCGGTCTAAAACGTTTACAAACATTGAAATGAATCACCCTCACCCATAAGTGGCGTGGTGGGAGGAGTATAACATAGAGGCTATGCTCAAATAAAATGCCACTTTGAAATCCGAAGTCTTCAAGGTGTTACACAGTCAGTAGTTCTGTTTGTTTTTTTCTCAATCATTAAGTAATATTCTTTTTCTTTTTTTTTAATACGATGGACATTTTTGAGGTTTAATTTTTTTTTAAATATAAAAAACGTGTAAGTTGGAACGTATTTTCCTACGTGAGAAATTTCCGTGTGTCAATGTCCATTATAACTTTTTTTAGTATTTTCAATAAGAAAAATAGTGCTGGGATTGTTATATCTTAATTTTATCTCGAATAAACCGGTTGTGTGCCATATAAATTATTTATTACGTGGATAATATTTTAAAAAAAAAGTTATCCGAAAATATATCACGATTGAAGTGAAAGAGATACCTCAGATTGAAGTGTGCTTCATGGAGTCTTTGTCATTTCTTGAAAAATTGCTAGCAGACCCAATGGTAAGTACTTCTATTCATCATCGTATGTTCAACGCATATTATTAATGGAATGAAATAATTATAATTAAAAAATTTAAAAAAATGACTGATCCATGCATAATTATATCAATAAGGGGGAATAAAGTTTCAGGTTGGGAGTATTTTAAATAGCACAAGATTCTTATTGTTCAGTATGTCACGTACAAGTATGATTCAGCCATAATGATAGTGTTAAAGGTATTCATGATTTCAGTCAGTCTGGCTTTTGAATGATGACTGGCAGTAAAGGGGGGGTCCCTCAAATTTAATTCCCTAGGCTTTTTTCGTCGTGTTTTAAAAATATTTCTATGACAGGAACAATATACTTTATTTCAAATTCTACCCCCCCCCTCCTTCCTTCATAGTATTAATTATTTAGCTGATGGTATCGAATGAGAATCGATTATTAGCTCTGGCTGACAAGAAGCCTCGATCCGGAGAAGGCTGCCCCAGCACATTCCCATCCCTGCACTTCCTCGAACAGCTGATATTCGTCCAAGTGTCCTCTGTCAATACTTTCCTTTTATTTATACACTGGCTGAAGGAAAGGTTTAATTTTTTCGAATTTAATTATATCATTACATGAATATATGATTCAGTTTGGGTATCGAAGAATCAAGTAGTTCTAACATTCCCCTGTACCTGACCTAACTAGATTTCTGCTAATTCTTTATTTCCAAACGTCTTACATTTTACACTTTTTTTTACGTACACCTATCTAAACTTTAAATGTATGGGAAATCAAGTTTCGAACCCAATAGAAATTTGGAAACCAAGGTTTTCAGCGGATATTAACATTTTTAGATTTAACTTTAGGTAAATAACCAATAACATCTCCACTATTAAAATATTAAATTAATTTTTTTTTTTACTCTAGTTATATTATTTCTGTAAATAATATATTCTACATAATTCATATTTAAGTATTTAAAAAAAAATTAATCAACGCTACAACCCTTGGAAGGGTCTGGGGTGCTGTGCATTGTAAGGAAGTACTGTTACTAGACTAACGGTTGTGCAAGGAGGTGATTTGGTCAGCATCACGCTCGACCACCAGATTTTTATTTTTATTTAAATTCTCTTCTGTTTGGTTTCTCAAATATTTTTTAATAATTGTAGGAAGATAGTCTGAGTGGCTTGTATTAATTGTTAGCCCGTTTGGGATCGAAGAAAAACCTGAAATAGTAATTAAACCATTGAGTCCACGTTTTGCCCCACTTCGCAGGGCTTCATTGGGGCTAAAAAAGATACAAACAACTAAAATAAAGTGACAAAAAGTAAGATAATAGATGGTATAAAATAAAAGTAAACTAAGGTGTGGCTAAATGTGATTTAAAATATGTGAACATTTTTAAGATTTAGATAAATAATCTATAGTAATATATACATATAATACACCGTTAGTGTGCTAACGATGTTTTAAAAAATTAATATCTAACATATCGCTATCCCAGTTCAACAGTGTAACCTCTCAAAAAATGGTTATTTTAAGATATGCATGTAATATTAGCAATAAGGGTATGATCTAATCTATACGTAAAGCATAAAATCATATTAAAACTTATATCATAAAATCTAGGTAAAACAGTTTCTCGATATTATAGTTCAGATTTATATTGTACAGTTCAAAAACTGTTTAAATCTTACCTTTTTTACTAAAAATTATTAATATATATATATATATCATTTTTACTACTTTTTAAGATGTTGCACTGTTGAACTGGGATATCGATATGGAGTCGTAAGAGGTAATCGATAATTATGGGAAACATATGTACTATAAACTGATTTTATAAATAAATGTTTTCGTAGTTTTACTTTCACTTAGCTCTCTATGAATGAAAAGATTGGTAACATCTTCAACTTGAAGGAGGGAGATAAGTGAATCTCTTTAATTAAATTTTTATCTGAGTATTCACTAAATATTTGGACAATATCTAAGATCAGTCTGATAAAGTCTGAATCGAAAATTTCTAATTGAGTATTGAAAAAAAAATTAAATAATTCTAACTAACACTTTTTCAATGACACCTGAATTGATCCGGTCTAAATAGTAAAATTTTAAGAAAACAAATTTTCTCGATTATTAATTGAATTTTTAGGTTGGAGTACCTAACACTTACTAGACAGGTACCTACCTCCTTCATCCATTTACCTTAATAATTATTAAGTATATATAATAATACCGTTTATTTAATTTATTGAATAAATAAATATTTTAATTTTACTCTTTATTCTGATAAAGAGTTTTGTTGATATATAAATTTATAGTTGCACAATTAAAATAATTAATCAATATAACATGGCATAGTATGATTAATAGCCAATTGTTTGTTTTTTTCTCATCAAATCGAAAAACAGTTTCTTTAACTACTCGAGCAATAAAAACATCTTGATAATTTATCAAATCGTGATTTTGAAGTGCATTTATCGCTTTTAAAAAGAAAAAGATGTCTATAATTCATTTAAACCTCGATGAAGATTGGAACCAAAATCAGCTCATGTGATATAAACTCTGTCATAAAGCTCTTTAAAATATTTAGTGAGCGTTGTAGATTTTTAGTATTAAGTATAGTATGAAAACGGCTTATTGGCAACGCTGTCTTGATCGGTATGTATTCAAACTAGATATGGGCTAAGTAGTTCTTTCGGCCCTTAGTTCATTTTCAAGGATATAACCTAAAAATAGTATTCATGATCTTTAGTTTAACATTTTTAATCGAGTTAAATGGAAAAACTTATGTTGAATGGGGAAATATTTTCTTCTTTTACCATGTTAAAACGATATAACATATAACATGGTTGAGAGTCTGTTAATAGGTCTGTTAAATGGAGTATGACGTTACGCAACAGGCCAGCTGAGCTTGTCACCGTTTTATTTGTTGTCGTGTTAACTTGTTTATATAACAAATACTTGGGTCTCCATCTTGACAAGAGAATTACTTGGAATCCACACACAAGACAGAAACGACAAGAAACTGCTCGTAGGTTCCGATTGCTACATCACTTACTTGACAAACGCTCTAAACTTCCCATTCACTACAAAAAATTAGTACATACTACGATAGTTAGACCAATTTCCAATCCAATCCAAAATCCTACGTAAAATCCTTGATGCTCCTTATTACGTTACTAATAAACTCATTCACAAAGACCTTAACATCCCATTCGTTGCAGGTTTGGCCCAAAACATATATGCGTCTCTTCATTCCAAACTCCTTAACCATCCTAATCCATTAATTCTTAATCTTTCATCCTTAACAATCCCTGAATTTCCTCCAAGGCGTCTGGAAAGAAGATAGCCACGGAACCTTCTAATTTTAATTAATGTTTGAAGTACCACCAATGGGTGGTTCCTTTCCAAGATTTTCAACGTTTCGGCCAATTCGCCCATCCTCAAGGACAATCTTAAATACTATTTTAGAACCACACTTAACCAGTTTAAAAAAACTTATTGCAGACTATTCTGCCCAGATAATAAATTTCAGTCCACATTTACTCCATTTTGTCAATTCTTCACATTAAATTAAAACTTTTAAATACACACAATCAACCTTCTCTATCAAAATTTATCACAATTTTTGTTTTTTGAAGATATATGCCAATGGGCAATTAACCTGACAAACATAGACAATTTAAATGAATTGTGTCAGTTAAATGCATGAGGTATGTTAAAATATATTGGTATTATGTGAGGAGGTAATTTAATAATAATGTGACAGCTATTTTTAGGTTGTATCCTTGAAAATGGTCTATAAGGGCCCAAACGTATTTTTTTTTTTTAAATATTAAGTTGAGAGAAATATGGATCTTTGAAGTAGATGTTTTTATTTAGATAGTTCATTTTTCATTGAGTGATCCTTTGAGGTCCCGATGTCGAAAAAGAACTAACTAGTTCGAATGGCTGTTTTTCGGCGTATCAGACTGAACTAACTCAGTTCGTAACAGAATTACGAATAGGCAAATATATGCCTGAAAAAACAAGACGACTCCTGACAAATATTAAACAAAACATTTCATTTTGTAATGAACATTTTCCAAATTAAAATACTGCTGTCAATTAAACATTGGTGGGGAAGAGATTGGGGTTCCGAGAGGAATCCTTGAGGGCATCCACTTAACGTTGTATGACGTGGGGATTATTTATCGAGGGGGGAGGGGAGGGCTGATGCTTACGGACAGTTTTTTCTTTATACAAGTAGTAAGAATTAAATAATCTTTGACAAGAAAATACTTCAATGTGGAAAAGATGGTCTCCATACCATGGTATAACTTTTTCAAAATAATTTGTGAAAACTGGGAAAATATTATTAGATAATACAAAAATAAACAAAACTCCTCGGGAGGAATTAAAAAATGCGTTATGAATAACTAGTTCAAACATGAAGAAAACTTTTTTAAAACAAATAGCAGGCCTTTCAATTAATGGAAAATGACGTCACGCAACAGACCTGCTGAGCTCGTAACCGTTTTGTTTATTGTGTTAGGTTATTTGCTCCTAGGTTGTGTTAGTATTGTTTTGGACAACTAATAAAGCAATGGACGATAATAATAATAATGTAATGACAGTTGTTAATTAGCTTATCTTGATTCTCTTCCTCAGAAGTTAGAAGAACAAGAGACTCAGTAGCCAAACTTTCACATAACTTCAACTTTTCACTTAATTTAGGCATGTTGTAATAAATTACTTTAATCAAAACATAAAAGTAAACAATAACATGAATGAAGTTTTGGAAGGAAAGGTTGAAACAAGTTGTTTAGAAAATCCACCAGGAGCTCTTATTCATTTAACGTATAACATGACCTTAAACAGGGCTTCTCACAATCCTATACTTAACATGGTAAAGCATATTACATTTAACACAACATTATGAATACTCTTTATGTTATAGTTTTTAATCTTGTTTTTTGGCCTTAATGAAACCTTGAAACGTTGGTAAATTACAGTTTCGTACTATTTAAGCTAATTTTTTAGCTTATTCTTATGACCTTATTCCTTTATCAATAATCTAAAAGTTAAAACCTTTCCTCGAAATTTGCGTTTCAAAAGAATCGAAAAAACTAAATAAGAAAAATGCATCTGTCCTCCGAGGTTTTTCATGCGTACTATGTTTTAGCATTCAAGTCAGGAGTAACTCCAGTATCATTCTCAAACCTTCGTTTCAAAATGGCGGTGGATTTGAAATTTAGGTTCATACTCCCCCACCTTGGCCTTCTACTACGATAGAGGAAAATTATTAGTTGTTTTATAATCATTAAATATTTATCAACTTTTTTTTTAATGTTTATTATTTTAATTAACCTCTGTAATTGACCAGTTTATCTCGACATTGTTAATTGATCAATTTTTTTTTTCATTATTGGCCTTATGATTCTGAAACATTATTTATTATTATTTATCTATTTATGTAATTTTTAATTAATTTAAATAATAAACTATTGTTTAAGCCATAAATTAAACTTGATAAAATTTAAATAATCCATTATTTATTAAAAAAATAAATAATAGGTTTCCTCAAACCTATATACATCCACCAAGCACAAAAGCTCTGATTAAGACCTACAATGTGGGTTGATACGTTGTTCATTAATAAGTAGTTAAAACTATTTGAAGAGTTTTCTACCAGAAGTCAAAATATCCACTTTTGGAAGGTTATTAAAATAATTATAATGGGAACATCTCTTGTTGATAAGATAAATTTTTATTGAAAATGTTGATTTGTAACGCTTAATTGACGGGGGGGGGATTTAAAATTTGAAATTAATGCAATAAATTTTAGATACAGAATTTTAATTTGTAAAATTTGGACCATTTCCTAATAAACCAAGGTATAATAATTTGCAGTGTTTGTTTTCCTTGCGATTTCTTTCTATCGCCAGGATTAGTTTTTCAGGACTATGGAAATAGTGAAGAGGTTTTGTTCAACCGCCCTCTGCGTTTGGCACTGCCGAGAAATAAGCGGGGAGATGAATAAATGTATGGGTTCACACGGTACATTCCTGTGGAGGCGATCCTCCTGTTGATTGTTGACCTACTCCCTTAGGACCGGTCTCCCGGCTCGGTATTCCTTATATACTTATATATATTCCTTATCTGTCTGCCTGTCCCCGTTTTCCACACCTTTTCATTATATATATATTTATTTATTAACATTTACAACTATATTTTCATAAAAATACATCCAGTAAATTTGATGTAAGATCATAATTGTAAGGTACGGCCATGTAGAGAAACAACCCATTGGTAGCATTCTAATAAAAATTTTACATTAGAAGGTCTCGAGGCCATCTTCTTTTCTGGCTCTTCTGAAGATGGAATGGAAGAGCAAGGTTAGAAACTAGTTGGTTTGGGTGGTTAGGGAGTTTAAATGGAAGGATTGATGTCTGGTTCGGTATAGATCGGTCACATATGGAACATTTAAGGTCTTATTATGTATGATTTGATTTGTGACAATGAGCATTTAGGATTTTACGAAAGATGAATTTGAATTTATTAGACTAATTTTTTATCGGACTCCTGTTTGTAATTTTGTGCTTATTACCTGTAGAGAGTAATACTTCCATTACAAAAATCTTTAAAGATTCTTCTTCTATTAATCCAAGCGGCCATGATAAATAAGCTTTTTCCATTTCTCCGCTTCGGATAATCTAATACAAAATTATTTTTTAAAAAATCTCCTCTTATACAAGGTAGGCTTCTGTATATAAAATATTTATCTTTCATAATTTCCACAATTTTTTATTTTATTTTCAATGGGTTATAGCTATAAATCGAATTTTTATGCAATATAATATGCAAAATCGTGCAGTAAAAACCCAAAATGTGTATAAAAACACCCAATTTCATGGATAATAATTTTTATTGTTTAATTTATGATATTAATACATGTAAATCTTACCTAATCTTGTTTGAATCAGATTAAACTCGCTGAATCCTGTCTAAATAAAAAACTGAAATACGCTGATTAAAAACCAATTTTTTGTTTTGTCTATAATTAAAGAGCTATGAGGAAGGTATTAAATTAATTTACATTCCTATTATGAAGGCTGAAATTCAAAATTTCAAATTATTAAAAATATCTAAAATTAAAAAAAAAAAAAAAAAATGTATGCAAGGCATATTGTATGGAGTAAAGGAGTATTTGAGAATATTATTCCAAGTTAAATTCTGTGTTTAATTTCTCATAATATTTCACATAGTCTTTTTTTTCCGCTCTGCTTTTCAATTGTGTGTTCAATATATTAATGTAGAAAAAACTTTTAAAAAATTGATTTAAAATGTGTAGATATAATTATATTGATTACACCAATTTTTTTTTTATTTTAAAAAATTGTTTATGGAATATAATAGTATAAAAAAAATAAATAAATTGAAATTTCCACTAGTCAAAACAGTTTGACGGAGGAATGAAGGCTTGTGGCATACTGTGACTCAAGTTAAAACATTAGCACTGAATGTTCTCTATAACAAGCGTATTCTAGAGTGTTTTTTTTTTTTTTTTAATAGTTAATATTATTACAAGAAAATTCGTCAAATTTATTTACTTGTTCTTTTTTCTTAGGTTGAATTAGACTCTTCGTATCTCAATTAATGCTATTGCTATACCTCAAAGTTGTCAATTCTAAACTATAAATTAAAAGGAGGGAGGAATGAATAAATTATAACATACGTACACACATAAATTTGATGAAAATCAAAATTACAAAAATTACAGTTTTTAGTGGAGGGGGGGAGTGAACATATTTAGTAGAAATTTAGTCGCTTCTTAAAAATATTCTGCAATTTTGATGTAGATTTTTTTGATAGTTATGTCGTCGTTCTATCATACCGTTGTAGCATGAACAACAAGACAATTATTTTGTCATTCTCCCCCCCCCCCCGACTCTCTTGTGCTGAATTAATTAATGTGACATCGCTGTTACTTTATTCTACGTCCGCTCCTAACGTAATTAACGCATTACTTTTTTCATTACAGAGGAGATATTTTCCTCCGATATAATTCATCAATTGAGATAATTATCTTTGGATTCGTTTTGAAACGGAGAGTTGTGTTGGTAGATGAGTTGCAGCGAGGTATATTAAGAGCTATATAGATGGCCGTGGGAAACTTCCGGAGCAGGTGGCGCCCCCCATTAAGTTGAGCTGCTGGCAACACTGTACGCTGAGGCCCGTATTATCTTCGACATTTTTTTTTTTTAATAGTGAAATAAAAAATTATGCTGGTTTTAAACTATTTTTATTAAAGATGATACGATTGTAGACGAGTCATTGTATTGCACGAAATAAAGACTACTCTAGTTTGTTATAATCAATGAAGTATCTTAAGTGGTTAGAATGCCAAGTGTAAAATTGAGTTTACCTAAAAAGTTTAACGTTGAGATTGAACCTAATAATGTTTCACTCGTGTTCAGGACTATTTGAACTTTGTGTCAATGTTGCAACAACTTATTGGAGGTACCCAAAATCTTTTATTTCCCAAGTTATTAAAGGTTTGTCTTTGCCTTTTCTGGAAAACTAACCTGTTCAAAGAGCGTTTTGAGCAATTTTAAATAGAATAGATAACCTATTTGACAAATTTTCACCAAAATTATCTCACTTTATTATAGGTTCTCTAATTCTAAGTTTCTAAACTTCTTTTTTTTGGGGGGGAGGGAGGGGGTTTGAATTATACACTCCCTATTTCCCTCGCTGCTGCACTCTTATAAAAAAAAAATATCAGCAGTTCTGAGTTCCACAACTTCTCTTAAACCTTATAATTTATTTTATTTAAATATCTATCAAAATGATTGATTGAACTGAGTTTTTTAAAAACTTTTATTATCTGAATCATGGATGAAAGGGAAAGCATTGACAATCCACATAAATCTTTTTTAGAGATTGAAAATAAGATATAACATCCAAATAAAAAATAACCTAGCATAAAAGAACAGGTAGGAAAAATGGGGGAAAAAAAAATTAAATAATTCCAGGAGTAGTATATTTATCGATAACATACTTCACAGTATTTTTCCACTAGCTTTATGAAAAATACAATTAAAGGTTCTCTCTTCTAAAAAAGAGAGCATATAATTGTATTGTTTGTAAAGCTATTGGATATGTACTCTTAGCACCATTGTGAAGTAAGTCATCGATATAAAAATAAATAATTTTGATGATCTGATTAGGATGAAGAGGTAAAAGTTTAAAAGGGGTCAAAACATTCCTAAAATATGAAAAACACATATATGTAGAGAATACAACTGGCATAAATAAAATTAATATATATATATTTTAAATAATGTGGGTTTAATTTTGTCCTAAGAATTTTTTCCTCTATAATTTTGATTGTCATTTCATAATTAATAATGAATACTACTAAAATAATAAACAATTTTAATACAATTGTTCATATTACTTTTTTTGATAAATTCTTTAAACCGAATTATGTAAAAAAATGTAATTATACAGTTATGCGATGAAGGACATCTAAATAAATGTGTGATTTATTTACTTTTTTTTTTTGTTATGTTGGTAAAAATTTAATTTTTTTTTTTTTGTGTTTATCTTTTATGTATACATCATCTATCACTTAATTAAAAATATAGTAATATTTTATCGATTACGTAATATTTTCTTGATTAAAGTGGAGTCTAATTTTTCTGCAAGATGATTTGAATAGCAAACAGTTCATTAGTTTGGCAAATAGCAATTTTATGAATCAAGGAAGCAATTACTATTTCTGTTTCAATTCATTATTATTTTCCTAATATTGTCTATAAAACAATAAATAAAATTGAGAAAGTTCTGTTTTTTTATTTAAATCTTAGTAAACTTAGATGACTAAGATTGTGTATTAGTTTCAATTTGATTATTTGTGATTGAATAATCTAGAATGTAATAATTTCTGTGAATGTTATATATTAATATATTTGTTTGTGTGTTTGCAGTACACGGGGAGTGGGGCCGAAGATTATGCTGGGGATGATTCACCTCGGTATACATCTCCTAAATCAGCAACAGGTACGGTTTACCAGCCCGGTGAACCACCCTACTACGTTGGTAAGTACAGCTTTTGTCCAATTATTATATATTTAAATTAATTAATTAAATTATTTTTTAAATTTCTTACTTTCTTTTTCAAATTTCTCATTATCTCATTTATTATAAATGAAAAGTTCCGTTTTGTAGATGATGATATTGTTACAGAAAATGGTGCTAGTAATGGAGGTGGCGAGGCCTGGACAGGAGGTCCCCCTTCGTATTATAGTTCGACACCTGGGTATCCAACTCCTCACCATGAATCGATTGTAAGTGTATCATTATATAAAAATGATATTAATACTAATATTTATTATTTTTTTAATTATAATGATCAATTATTAAAATTCTTAACCCATATTATAACTTAAATTAATACATATTATAAACTAAATAATAACATGGCTTAAATTAGTCTATAACTCCCTTTTCGGAGCTTCATTGGCTTCGAGAATAAAATCATAAATAAAAGTATAAAATCTTCAGGCCTGGAAATGTGATACTCAGAAACATATAAAATGGATTGTTGTAATTATAATAAAGCAAAGATATAATTACAGAATAGATGAATCAGAAGATGATTTGTTGAGAGTTGACCTTGGATTATTTATGAGGAGAAGATGATAGAGAGTCCAGTCAGTAAAGAACACAAATAATTAAAAACTTATTTATTAGTACCAACGTTTCGGCCTGAATTTCAGGCCTTTATCAGAACAATAAAAAACAAGAAACATAAGAAGATAACAGATTATATAGTTACTTAAGTAGTATTGCAGAATATGCATAGTGTAATATTATAAAAGTATTGAAAATTTGTATAATAATCTACAGGGAAAATAGTAATATTAAATTGAAAAATGAAATATGAAAATCAACTAAAATAAATACATGTACAAAATTGGAAATTGTTTAAAATTGAAGTACTATAAAGAAAAACGTATATGTGATTAATTAAATACATAATTAGAATTAAAAAAGTTAAAGAAGTAGATATAAAGTTATATAAGCTAAGAGCAGTGATATAAATAATAGTAATTAGATGTGATGTAAATAACCAATAAAGAGGGTGAAAAAGAAATAATAAGGAAAGAGAGGAAAGGTGGCAGAAAAGAATAAAAGGTAGTTCATAGAAACACTGAAATACCGACTGGAGGCAATTCCAGTGCGGTGGGCCGATCGGGAGTTACAATTCGTGAATCCTAAAATACACTTTACATAGAAAAAAAATATATAAAAATGTGAAATTCATTATTTTATTTCATATCGTTTCTGTATAAAAAATAACAAAAACAAAAATATAAGAAACACATTACAGCTACACAAACATAATTAAATGCAATCATATTAAAGTTGAGTAGTGAGCGATATTTTTCAAGGTTATTAACCACCTAAAAATCAAAATTTGTATTAAAGTATAAGTTACATATCTGGTATTGAAGGATAAGATGGTCCAAGTGTTAGTTGGAAAAGTACATGAAGTACTAAGAAAACTATTGATAAAAAAATATTATCCGGGTAGTGGTCTAATAGGTTTATCAAAGTAGCACAAAAACTATTTATTATACTCCAGTTTTTCACGATTGGATATTTGCCTGTTGATGATTATTCATTATCTTTTTGTTGGAAATCTTTCGTCTTAAAAAAAAACTTATTTGTGTTGGAAGAATAAAAATACAACACATTAGGTTATATAAAATAAAATAAATTATATTGAATGAGGCTATTATTGATACAATAATTAAAACCAAAGTGTTTCTTATTATTTGTATTTGTCTGTATCCTTTAGATTCTGTAACGGTGCGAAGTAGCATAAGAGTCTTAGCCCTCTCTTATTTAATATTATGATAGACTAAGAATGGAAAATATGTAAAAGGAGAATTCCTTGAGCATCTGTAGGTTACTGAAACCCGCTCCCAGTGCTCGTCCAAACTTTCATTTATGCAGATGACTTAATGGTGATTGCAGATGGACTGGAAGTCCGCAGATGCTTGTTGATGAAATGAAATGGAAAGGTTTGAGTATAAATCCCTGCAGGAGCAAAATCTTGCATATTGGAAGATCAGACCAACTGTTTGCAATGAATTGACTCGAACAGAACCTTGAAATATTGGAAAATTTTCAATATATAAGTCTTATCATTAGTAGGAATGAACAAATAGACCATGAGATATTAAACCAAATAAGAAAAGCAAATGCATTCTTCTTAATACTTCTGTGCTGATAGGCAAACAAGAAGTCGTCAAAAAGACAAACTTTTACCTGTTTGATTATGTATTCTTGCCTGTTCGGCTTTATGGTTCAGAAAGTTGGAAAATTTTTTAAAATATGCACACAAACTTATGGCAAAGGAGATTCTTAAGGAAAGTGTTATGGGGAAATGACAGCATCTGGGCCACATTAGAATTGCAATTAGAAAGTGATTGTATAAATGGCCTCAGAAAGGAACTCAATTGCTCCGTGAATTAATTCTAGATCTAGACAGAGCTGCAACAGAGGCTGTTCCACTAAGGAGATAGATAAAGAAAATATGTTTAATATGTTTATTCATATTGTAGTTAATCGCTAGTGTAGGAATCTTTCCCACCATTTTCAGAGTTTAATGAGTTATTTCTTTCAGGGTGGAGGGTACGTGCGGAGCGTCTCTCCTACGAGGGACCCTCTTCCGCCAATGTCCTCTCTTCGAGGTCCTCATTCCCCTCCTGTTGTGTTTATCCCGGGAGGAGCCCAACCTCCTGGTGATACGCTAGTCGGAAAAGCTCTAGCCTCAGTAAGTAACTCTAAAATAGATTTTAGACAAAGGAACTTACTTAATTTTCTAATGTATGTGTATCTATTTATATAAGATAAAATGTAAGTTTTTGATATAACTTCAACAATAAATAAAGCGTTGAATTCCACAACTAGCCAAGTCTATTTTTATTTGAGGCACTAGCTCGTTAAACATGGTATCTAACTCTAATTGTGTAAACCAAATTATTTAGTGCTGATTTCATAAATTTTTATGATATTTATATTCTTAGAAGAACAATGTTATTATCAAGTTAAGATAATTAACTTTTGGGTTAAGATGTAGCATTATAATTGATAAACATCTCCATGTTATACAAAATTTTTTCAGTTACCCTGTTTTACGGCTGAGTGCCTCATTCATTTAAATTAATAATTTTGGTACTAGATTATCACAGAAATAAAAGAACTTTTTCCATAAACAATTTAATCATGTGATTTTTAACGAGTTATGAAATAAATTATCTTTTAATAATTTAGTACTCTGTCAATTAAAAAAAACTTTGAAAAATGAACTTGTCTAGTTTGAGAATGCATCTCAAATTAAATAAAAATTCATCGCTTAATTGTACAAAATATGTTTTATTAGCTTTTATAATAGAAAAATTTTGAGTTTTTATCATTATGAAGTATATTGAGGGTTGCAATGATAGTAGAGGAAGATAATTTCGGTTTCTTGCAAAAAAAAGTTAATTTTTTTATAATAAAATAACAAGTCAAATAACAATATAAGATATGGACTGTTATTATTTATAAATATTGTATTGTATTTTTATATTCATTTAATTTCATTACTAAAAAAATGTGCTTTAAGAATTTATTTTTGAAATGAGAAATGTTTTCAGATATATGTGGAGGATAATTCATTCAATTTTATATAAAAGCAGTTAAGGTTTTGTGGGATATGTGGTAATTTGTTAATTACCAATTAATTTAGGGGATTATTAATTATCCTATTGTAATAAATTGGGGTTTAATTGTATTCAAATTTAATTAATTTCTTTCTAAAAAAACAATAGTTCTATAAATTCTGAATGAAATATTCATTAGATGACCTTATAATATAAAAAATTCTCTCAAAGTTGGTTTTTTGTGTAGCTTTTTTGTTGTATTTATTTGAAATTTTATTTATGTCTTCATATTGTCCGTAAAATAATTTTAAAACTAAAAAAAGTAATTCTTTTGCGTTTCTGTATGAAAGCATTCAAGTGGCTCTCTCATCCATTAAACTTAATTTTGTTGAGGCCCTAAAACATTTCTATTATACAAAATATATTTTTGGATAAGAACTAATTTTAATTTGTCGACTTTTCCTCTAGTATTTGCTTTACTCCATATAAAAGAATATTTCCAAGTTCAGATTGCTTTTTAAATATCTTAAATTTTCTATAATCGCTTTGTGAATGCAATAATGATAATATATTAACTATTTTCTTAGTATTTATGCTATTAATTCCAGAACTAGTGGTATTAGGTTGCTTCTGAACCAATTTACTTGATCATCAAGAGGCTAATTTGACTACGTGCAAAGGAGCGGAAGACCCATGTCACTGAGGCAGAGCCGTGCGCTCTTGCAGGCAAACTAATTTAACTTATCTCCTCCATTAACTATCCTCCCTCCTGGTCATGACCAGTTTACTCATTCGGAAAATGTGATAGCTCAACTAAATATATATGGATTTCCCAGTTGTCACTGTTGTAGTCATGGCCTACCGCTCGCCTGGTTCAGAGCTTGATTCTCTCGACCAATTGTTCTCTTGTTTTACTCATCAAAGGGTACTTGTACTTAATTATGAATATACTTTTTTAACTATGAATTATTAAATAGCAAGAGCTTAGTTCTAGACTTAACCTACTTCGGAATAAACTTGTATTTGAATAGAGAATAGAATAAGCTCAGGAATAAAACTATCTCAGATCTATTTTTTTATTTTAATGTTTGAAGTGTGAAAATTTCAAGAGTTAGATTTTTATAGCAACATATGTTTATATATACAGGTAATTTTTTTTATATAATTTCCTATTTCAGTTAGCCAAGGATTCAGAGAGTTAGGATAAAATTGAAAGAAATTATGCAGATAATCATTTTCTGTTTCATTGTAAATGTGAGTCATCCCTGTGTGTTCACCCAGCCTCAAAAAATGGGTACCTTTAATTGAATCAAAATCTAGCGGTCATGCGCGATTCTGACCAAATCACCTCCTTGCACAACCATTGGTTTAGTAACAATACTTTCTTTCAAAGTACTGAACCCTTAATCATAATGATGAGTTAATCATTGACCGCGGAGTGTGAGGATAAAATGAATAAGTATTCGGTCAGTAAAGAACACCAATAAGTAAAAACTTTAAAAAAAAAAAAAAAAAAAAAAAAAACTAGGCTATAATAAATAATCCTTTACGTATTTGTGTTTGTCACTAATTGTACAATGTACAAATTGTATTATGTGTATTCATGTACTGTGTCTATATTTTATATTCTATTTATCCTGCATCTTACTTATTCTTGTGTAATATGAATAGTTGTTGACGATTCTAAGGCATTTGTCCGTAATACTTGTAGTTTTTTTTATGTTTGTTAAATTACTGGAACTGTGTTTAGGGACAGGTTTGTGTTGTGATAGGCGGAAAAAGATATTTGCATGCTTGTAAAAAGATTTTGTTGGCCTAAAATGTGTGAAAAAAGTGGAAATTAATCTAGAATTTCAATTACCAACACAGTTAAAAATTATGTTTAAGCAAAAACTTTTTCAAGCTGTTGATAACTTTTTATTTTCAATTAGTTTGTGTTATCAGTTATTTTTTTAAATATTATTTTATTGTAATAAAGGCTTTTTTGATTATTTATAATTTAATTTTGTTCAGATATACCCTACGGAACAGAGCGCAAGCAGCTACAGTAGTAACCCATCTACACCAGTGAGTTCGCCGCCCCCGCTCGGGCAGCAGGTGAGCGGATGGCAATCGCCGCACTTCCCTCCTCCGCCACAAGACAGGCCGACACCATCCCAGCCTCCAATTCACATGGTATGAATTTAATATTAATAACATATTAAAATATATTTATTAATTCAAGAAGGACTTTTTAAATATGATTTAACACTTTTCATTCGACTGAATTTTGAAATTGTATTTACTAACTTTTTGTTTAAATTTATGTTTTTATTGTTGGCTTCAAGTTGTTTTGGTTTTGGTATATAAAGTTATAAAAGCTTATAATGATTACAAGGGTTACTAATATATCTTAAATAATTAATGTGTCTAATTAGGAGGAGAAGATGGTTAGTTTTGCGGTCAGTTAAAAACACAAATAAATAATAACTTCTTTATTAGTGCCAACATTTCGACCTGAATTTCAATCCTTCATTAGGGCTAACAACCACAAGATAACACCTGATGAATAAAAAGAAAATAACTACCATTATAGATACAAAAATAGTATTGAATGAAAGGCATGAATAGCTTAAGTATTATCAGAAGATAAAGGCTGTATGAGAAGAGTAATATTAAAATTAAGTAATTATAAAATACATATGAATATATAGTAAGTAAATATATGTAAAAAATGAAAATTATTTAATTTCTATAAATTTTTGAGGTTATAAAACTTCCAAAGATGAATATAAATTATTGTATATTTTTCTTCATAGTCGTACAACGTTTCGGGACCATTCTCCCATATCCATGCACCTTAACAATTCTACAAATAATAACTCATTTTAAACAACAATTCTCATCCATGTCATATATGTGTATTTGTAATTCATATAATTATATTTACCTCATACTTTCAATTTCACTATTGAAATTATGTCATCTATATAATATGGCTGAAAATTGTTTCGTACTGTGTAATTGTTTACTTCATTATCCTTTACTATTGGTGCATTCTTCTCTCTCTTTGAATCTTATCTCATGTCCAGTGTGCTGTTTTGTTACCTCCCTATTTATATGTCCTACTTAATCTATTGTATAATTTAAATTAAACTTTATAATTTGACTCTTTTATTCTCACTTATTTCCTCTCGTTTTTTATGTTTATATGGTTAATCTATTTATAATGTTGGCGTAAAGTGTATTTAAATGTTTAGTGTCAGTTTTATTTTTTATTGTGTCTTTAATGTTGGGAAAATTATTTAAAATATAATAATTAAAAAAGTGGGAAATAAAACTTATATATAGGTAATTAAGTATGTTAGTACCTCTTACTTGATTTTAATGTTACTCTTCTCAAAGAGCTTTATCTTCTTATAATAATATTCAAGCTATTCTTGTCTTTCAACAATATTTATGTATCTATGTCAGTAATTTTCTAATGATTCTGTCATCATCATCATAATCAACAGCAATAAGCAGTGTCAGGAGAAAGTTTATACAGCCCTCTCCAACTCTACCAGTTTTCTGCAAGGCGCCTTCTGTCTTTCCATTGAAGTCCTCTTCTCTGTAAGTCGCTTTTTACCTGATCTTCCCATTTCCTTCTAGGCCGTCCTCTTCCTCTCTTGCCCGGTACTTTGACTCAGTAGGCCTCTAGCTATCCTCCTTGGTTCCCTTCGCAGAAGATTTCCCAGCCATCTCAGTCGATTCTCTTCTATCACATCATTGTGATTGTTAGTGTTGTGTACTCTGTCTCCTCTTGTTTTCCCCTCAATATTTTGGAAGAATGTCATTTCTGACGCTTGTATCCTTGATTAATGCTTCTTCATCAGTTTCCATGTCTAATCATTCTGTATTTCCTCTTATTCATTGGTTATCTTGTTGTTTGTTCTTAGCTCTGTTGAAGGCCTGAAATTCTGTCCGAAATGTCGGCACTAATAAATAAATTTTTACTTATTTGTGTTCTTTATTGACTCCAGCACTCCAACCATCTTCTCTTCATTATATAAATCCACGGTCAACTACAAACTCATCATAAAGTGCCTAATCAATGTTAGTTTTGTTTTGGGGGTCAGTAAAAATGAATATACCAGATGTGATCAAATAAAAAGAAAATTTATATCGAAAGTCACTGTGATTTTTTGTGTTCATTTAAAAAAATAAACTATACAGCCTCAGGTTTGTATCATACTTATCGTAATTATGCAGACTTTCTTTTATTCTTGTTAGAAAAGAAAAGAAAAGGTATGTCTTAGTATTTAATCAGAGCTTTTTGTTTTATTTTTGTTTTGAATGGTTTTTTTTTTTTTTGTTTGTTTATTTTTTTGCTTATTTTCATTGGTAACATTGTTATTTAATGCCATTGTAATTTAGTTTTAATTTATATTGGTCGTGATTGAGTGTTATTAATAATATATTTTATACAAGTGTTATTTCTTTGTTCTATGACACATTAAACACTGAACTAATTTTTTTTTTTATTGTGGGATGGATTATGTAAATGGATTAATAATGTACAAAAGAAATTCCAGTGCTCAATTTTAATTAATTTAAATTAATAAATAGATGCAAAAAAAAAAAATTGTATTTTTATAGTATTTTGAAAAATGGGACCTTGATCTTAAGGGAATGGGAGATTGTCAAAGTCCTCTTATTGCACTGCATAGTTTAACTCAGAATTTGTTATACAAAATAGATTAGAACTCGTATTAATATATCTAATGGCATCAAGGCATCTCATAGATGCTATAATGATTTCAACTGTGACATAGATCCAACATGTTGTTTAACAATATTTTTGAATGAATGATCTAGGCTGCTTAATATATAAATGATAGACCGTATTTTTCAAACTATGGAGAAGATGGAGGTATATATACCGACCATCTTTGTATTTAGATTTAAGTTGCTGTTTGTCCTTAGTGTTATGGTAAATGCTTGGATCAAATCTCACCAAATGTGCACTAAGACAAATTTAATTAAATTTTAGGATAAAATAGTGCTTGTTTTGTTGCATTATTATTTTATTTTTTCACATTGATTTTTTTTTTTTTTTGCTTACCTATTTTATTTAATTTGTTTATGTTTTTGCTGGATATTATTATAATTCAGAAAAAAAATTTAAATTTTACATGTATCTTACGAATCTTTTTCTTTGTTTGTATTTATTTACACATACAGATACAGAATATATGATTGAGTGTTTTGTTAGTTGTTCATTTTACTTTAGATTTATTATGAAAATTTTTTTATGAATTATATAAACTGATTATGATAAAAGGAAGAATATCTAAATTTCTAAATGATTAGATTAACGCCTGTGCTAAGAGAGGCTCAACAGTCTTTAGTAAAATCCATTTTTTAGGGATTGTGCCTACATGGCCCTTTATAAATTTTATCAAATTCCATTTACTATATTGACACAGGTATTTTCCTTGACACGCCTAAATTCTGATAACGACTCGTCCGATTTGGGCTAGAGTTGTTGATTAATATTAAATTGGAAAAATCACTGTTTAGTGTTAACTCCTATGGATATTGCGTAACTCTAATTGGAGGATTAATTAACTTAATCTCGTTTTGACTTTGGTATCATAGAGTAGTAATTACGAGTTCAGAACTAAAGCAATCTGTATATGTATGTGTTTAAATTAAATGAAGGGTCAGGTGAAAAATCAGTTATCACTTTTTTTTAATTAACTTATCGGTTTCAATGGATTCGGGATGAAAGTTTGTATTCTTCCAGGTAAAGTATGTGAGGGAAAAAAAAAAAATTAGAATTTGTGAATTAAATTTGACTTTCTTGAAGAAAACAGATTTTGATTCCGAATAACTTAAATTTAAAAAAAAAAAAATGAAAGGAATATGGTCCGGGTGCGGTCAAAAAAACTCAAATAGTAGAATATACTATTTATTGAGCCAACGTTTCGCCCCACGTTGCAGGGCTTCGTCAGGGCTATTTTGACGGAAGTAAAAACAAAAATGATGAAAAAAAAAAATTTTTTTTTTTTACTTCCGTCAAAATAGCCCTGACGAAGCCCTGCAACGTGGGGCGAAACGTTGGCTCAATAAATAGTATATTCTACTATTTGAGTTTTTTTGACCGCACCAGGACCATATTCCTTTCATCTTTACACACGGTCAACCAATAATCTTCCAGTATGTTAAAAAAAAAAAGTGATTTATCTGTTTATCACCTAATTCTTCCAATAATGGTACGTTTTATATAAATTTAATATCTTAAAATTGATTGATATTGATAATATCCAGTTTGCTTTTATTTTTGTTTTGTTTTTATTTCTTTATGTTTTTATGCATTGTGTTGTGTGTGAAAATGTTAGGCAGCCCCTGAGCAACAGAGATTCGATGATGCGATTGGGGTCCTTAGGGACCACGCAGAGGTAAGATACATCACTTTAATTTTATTTA
>NW_027109437.1:104568-109263 GCF_000696795.3 Halyomorpha halys
TATTTTACATATTATTATTATTTTTCTTTAAGCTATTAATGGACCTTTATTTAACAATTCGCCAACTTAAAACATATTTTATAATTTATTATGTTATTTGGTAGGGCTTTAGAGCACCTCTATTTAAGAACATTACTGTAGTAATCCACTTAGACTGAACAAAAACTGTTTAAGCTTGTTGCAGGAATGAAAAAAACAATCTTAGGTTTTTATAAATGACAAAAACCTAATCATACTATTTTTCTTCCTTATTGACATTCTGTCTAGTTAAAAAATTATGCGCTTTTAGATTAGCATAGTTTTTAGTACATTAATTTTGAAAAAAAAAAAAAAAATGTGATAACTTAGTTGTAATACGTTCGTGAATTAATATTGGACCAATTACTTACAAAATGTTTTCTACATTCAAAATTTACTCTGATTTTTAAATTATCTGTAGTAACTTTTTCAATCAGATTCACCGAATTTGGATTAATCAACTTGAACTCTGATCACCTTTTACATAAAATCTTCAGTAAAAGCATTATTTGAAATACCACTAAGATGAGTTTATGTTTCTTTTCATCTATCATCAACTAGAGGAAATTGTTTGTTTTGGAAATATATGTTGGAGAATTTCACCATTACAAATAGTGTTAAAAATCCATTAAAATAGACATGCGTGTTTCCTAGATTTCTTCAAAAAGTGGAGGTAATTTGTTTTAATTGTGCATTACTTACTGACAAAGATGGTATGCTATTTATAGAATAACAAAAAAAAAGTACACGATTTAACTATCATCTATTATAATTATCGAAAAGATGCACTTAAGTTTTATTTTGTTTTTTTTTTTGTTGATTTTGAACTTAATTTTCTTCTTAGTATCATTTTATTTTGTTTGACTGAAATTTATTCGGGTACTTATTAATATATAATATTTTATGTTTTAACAATTTTTTTTTAAAAATTAATTTCTTTTATTATATTTATGTCAACATATCAAAATAATAATAATAATAATATAAATTAATTGATACAGTAGAAACTCCCAATAACTCATATTGTCAAAAGTCTAAGGATTAAATAAGACCTTAATGAGATATTGGAACTATCGAGATTCCCAATATTAGGAATACAAATTTTAAATTAAAAAAAAAAAAAATAATATTGGAAGATCATTAGTTGAATGTAATAGCAGAAAAAATATTAACCATGGCAGTCTTGAGGCTGCCGTATCTGTAAAAACCGCAACAGAAGTTAAACTTTCAGAAATTAAGTAATATATTATAATTGTATGCTATTTACAGAACAAGAAAAAAAATGTACACAATTTAAGAATGATCTATTATAATTATCGAAAATATGCACTTCACTTTTATTTTGTTTTTTTTTTTTGGCTGATTTTGAACTTAATTTTCTTCCTAGTATCATTTTATTTTGTTTGACTGAAATTTATTCGGTTACTTATTAATATATAATATTTTATATATAAGAAGATGGTCAGGGTTGCGGTAAAAAGTGAAACAAAAATAGTTTACAACTATTTATTTTCCAACGTTTCGCCCCACTTTGCAGGGCTTCATCAGGGCTAAAAAAGATACAAACACATAGTTACAAAAGGAAAACAAAAACATAAGTGTAAAATAACAGGGGTATAAAATGTAAAAAAGTAAGATATAATAAGAAAAATTAAAGGTAGTAAATAGTAAATGTAAAGGGTAATAGTAACAGATAGATAAGAAAAGAAATATTAAAGAAAATTGTTTGACTGAAATTTATTCGGGTACTTATTAATATATAATATTTTATGTTTTAACAATTTTTTTTTAAAAATTAATTTCTTTTATTATATTTATGTCAACATATCAAAATAATAATAATAATAATATAAATTAATTGATACAGTAGAATCTCCCTAATAACTCATATTGTCAAAAGTCAGGATTAAAGAATTAATATTGGAAGATCATTAGTTGAATGTTATAGCTGAAAAAATATTAACTCTGGCAGTCTTGAGGCTGGCCGACATAAGTTAAACTTTCAGAAATGAAATAATGTATTAAAATTTTATTAATAATGATCATACAATCCCTCTAATAGGTTAAGACAGAAAATATTAGTTCCAGAATAATAATAATTAGAATAGAACACAACATTCCTATATCAATAGGATCAGTTTAACTGATCTAATCAATCATAATAGGAGAAAATAAGATGACAGAAGCTCACCCAATTGGACCAACATATTGCCAGGATTGTTATATCTTGTAAGCTCCTACTCTCCTATTACTATATAAAAATTATTCTGTTAGAATTGTCCAGCGTTATCCCTTTCCTCCCCACCACTTCCGTTTAATCTTGTGTCATAAAATCAATTAACCTCCTCTATAATTTTTTTTTTTTTCTTGATTTGTAGAACGATGGTAAAGAAATCTCACTTCAAAAAGACTATTTATTAGTCACTAACATTTTGCCTGACTTTCCTCGGTACTATATTAATTTAGGAAGTATTTGTGTATATTAACCACTGGTTTTATGTAATAATTGGGTCACGTTTTTGAAAGTATTGAGTGATTCATTCAAGAATTTTTCTTTTATAGGGTGCCAGAATGGAGGAGCGATTAGATGACGCAATTAACGTATTGAGAAATCATGCTGAGAGTCAACAGCTGATAGGACCAGGTGGACATTGTCCGCCGGGGCCCTTATACCATAATTCTATTGACCTGGTAAATTTTCTTATTATTATATTTTTATTACATAATTTATTTTATTATTACATAATTTATTATATAATTTATTTTAATTATCAGTTAAACTGGTTTCCTTTAATGGAGGAAAGGAGTTTTTATCGTCATTTCTTTTAGCATTATCTCTCTAGAAAGTATTCTAGAATGTGAGGATTATTTGTATTTTCAAAGTTCCAAATCTGAATTGTTGCTTTTTTTTTCATTTTTTTTTTTTTTAACCAATCTTAGTAAAAAGAGGTGTTGAGCAATGGTAAATTAAATTGTTAAACTTTTTTATTTTTAAGTATTTTTTAAAATTTGTTTTCAGATCATTGACATTAAAGCTCAAAAAATCCGCAAAATCTTGACTTTCCCAGCAACTGTATAAAAACCGGCTCATAATTCGATGCTATCTTTTAAATAAATTTAAATTCACAAATTACACTTTTCTGAAAATTTTTAAGTTTTTAGCTTTTTGTTTTAGTTTTTAATTTGAATTTTAAAAACAACAAAACGTAAGCTCATGTTGATATTTAGTAAAATCAAAGCTCGTTTTGATTCGTGAAATAAGTTGTACCTAATAGTTCCTGAATATATATTTGTGTTTATGCAACTTTTAGTATTTATAAGAGAACATCAATAGTATGATTCATAGGATTTAGGGGTCCCTTGGAAAAATTTTGTGGGAAACCATTGATTTAAGTTAAGTCTTTTATAACATTATACTTATTAAGGGGAAAAAAAAGTGATTTAGTTTTCGAAAAAAGTTGTTCATTTGATAGAGAAACAAGAATTTAACCTTTAAGAAAACGATGATTATTGTATGCGTAGTTGTATCTAAATTTACTTTAAAATAATAATGTATAAACATAAATTAAAGCTCGTTATGAATTTTGCTCTTTAAATGCTTGAATTATGTTAATTGCATAAAAGCTTCAACTTAGTTTATAAATTTTTTTTCGAATCTAATGAATAAATCTTTGATGCGCCGTCATAAGGGCTTAAGTCACTTTTTGAGCATTTGGAGATTATGTCGTAGTATTATAGCACCAAATCTACTGGTTGGTATTAAGGTTTTTATGCTTCAGATAGACTTACAAAATACAAAAATAATTTTTAAATTTAACTTTTATTTATTTCTAAAGGCTGCCGCCGGTCACGCTGTATATGCTGGAATACCCCCTGGAGAATTGGATCCTGCCACTGCTGTCAAGTTAGAAAGGCTTACCAGTGCCAGTAAGTTGATTTTGTTTTATTTATTTATTAGACGTAAATTAGCATTAGCTCAAATAAGGAAATAAAATGAAATAAGAATTAGTTTTTCTATTGCCATTGAACGAGCTTTCAGTGTAATGATAGCGCCTTAATAATAATATACAATAGTTCCTTTAATTTATATTAAAAAAAAGATTGTCCTGGTGCAGAAGAAGAAAAAAACAAACTCAAATAGTAACTAAACTGTTTATTACAATTTGCAGGGGTTTTTTGAATGATGAAATGAAAGCTAAAGAAAGATGAACCAGTATGATTTTCCTTTTATAAAAATATGAATTATTTTGATAATAATGTTCGGAAATGGTTCTCAGAGGGGTTCCCTTTCTCAGAAACTTAATTCATTAAGGTTTCATTTATGAAGGTGTTTAAGGATTTATGAATTGTGTCTTTTCCGATTACTTTTCTTAAGAGTACTTACGATCTTTGGTTTTTGTCATAACCACTTAGTCAATTTTTTATTTTTATCAAATATAGAAATAATTGACCATATTATTTCAAATTATGAAGAAAAGATGGTCAAAAAAGAAAACAAAATATAGTTAGTGGAAGATTAATGATAGACCATGTGTAAAGATGAAAGGAATATGGTCCGGGTGCAGTCAAAACAACTCAAATAGTAGAATTATACTATTTTATTGAGCCAACGTTTCGCCCCACGTTGCAGGGCTTCGTCAGGGCTAAAAAAGATACAAACACATAGTTACAAAAGGA
>NW_027109437.1:110178-110825 GCF_000696795.3 Halyomorpha halys
AATTCTCTGTCAAATTTATGTAAATGGACTCTTGAGATGAGACGTTTGGTGTGGTTGGGGACAGTGGCAAGAATGGAAGGATTGTCGAAATTAAAGGTATGATTCAGGTTTTATGCGTGTTCTGATAATTTAGATGCAAGTGGATTATAGGAGTTAATAGAAGTTTTGTGCTGGGAAATGCGGTTCTTAAAATATTATAATTCTACTATTTGAGTTTTTTTGACCGCACCCGGACCATATTCCTTTCATCAAAATATAGTTAGCTATTTATTAGCCGACATTTCGGCTCACATTGTAGAAGTTCATCAGGGCTAAAAAGATACAGAAACGACTTAAACTCTTTTGACACAGTAGGATAATAAGATTCAAAAAGGTAAATTAATGTAGGGTTAAAATTATGTAAATATAAGTGAAAGGAAAAGTTTTAATATAATTTAGACAATGATGAAAATAGAAAAAACTTTTTTTTAAAATAAAAAGAAAAATTATGAAAACTATCAGGCTAAAAATGAACAGGGGACGTAATAATACGTACAAATAGAAAAGCAGATATGAGAACACAAAAAGACAAAAAATAAAAAAGTAAGCTGAGATTAAATAAAGGTCGAGAAAGAATAAGTAAAAATAATAATAATAATAAATAAGAA
>NW_027109437.1:111065-113427 GCF_000696795.3 Halyomorpha halys
TAGTGTTAAGAGTAATTTGAGATAAGTGGATTTTTTTTTTTTTTAAACGTTTTATTGATGAAATTTCTCTCAATTTTATTTTGATTTATATATTTATTTATGTTCAAGGTGAAAAATCCTTAATATTTCTATATTTTAGATCTTTCGGACTAACTACCCATCTATCCATTCCATCTACAAATTATTAAATTAGAAGTAGTTGATCTTATTAATCTTTATATGCTCTTTTAAGTTTAAATTATTTATAATTATATTAACATATATATATTTTATCTGGATTATCTTTCTAGGAAGTCTGGTGAGTCAATTCTTTTAAAATTTTTTGAGATTAATCACTTCCATTTTTGAATGAATTATTTATTATTTATTCATGATATTGTACGTTTCGGGACCACTGTCCCATATTCATGCACTATAAAAACCTATAACAATAATAAAACTAACATAACACCAATCTTCATCCTTACATATTTTAATTTATACAATAATAATCACCTCATGATTTCCTATGGGAATCAATGTCAACCATTTGTGCATCTTCACTTCTCTCTGGCACAGCCATCACTCTACATTCCTTACTACATCTTTGGACCTTATCTCATGTCCAGTGTTTGGTTACCTCCCTGTTTTTTATAAGTCCTGTTTTGTATTTAATATTAACTTAGTGATTTTTTACATAAACCTGTTTATTTCTTCTGATTTTTATGATTATAATAATTCATTCAAAAATGGAAGTGATAAACCTCAAAAAATTTTAAAAGAATATGTATTTTATGTATCTTCCTTAATTATTTGATATCATATATTCTCCCCATTTTAAGGGATTTGTCCCGATTATATTATTAACATATTATATTATTAATTGCTCTGAAATTCATATTATAATTATAATATTCATCAGAATGTATTATTTACATATATTGTCTTAATTTTTAATCAGTCTTATTTTCTTGTTACTTTTCTGTTACTTGCATATTGGATTGAGCTTATTTTATTTATTTAAAAGGATTTACCCTTATTCCACCCCTACCTCCCTAATTGTTATTATTTATTTTGTTCCATATAATTTCTTAATTGTTCTGATTTATTTTTAAATATTCATTTCATCAATAATGTTAACATATTCCTTTTTGGTCTGATTTGAAGTTCACCACATCTTTAATATTTGTAGTAGATTTATTATATGGGTTCTAAGTGTTTTCTGATTTTACTATCCGATCCTATATTTAAAATGTTTACTTTATCAAGATCAAAATTTTGATTATTTTCCATACTATGTCTAGCTTGTGCTGTGGCTTAGTTGTTTGTTTTTATCAAATTGATTTTGTGAAGTCTCACCAATATAACATTGTTTTGTGGATTAATTAAAGCATAAGTCAAAGCGTAAGTTATATGTATAAAATTAATATATATTACTTACGTTTTGTTATATGGGTATCTATTTTAACTGAATTATACTATTTTTATTATTTTTTTGTCAAATTTATGAGTAATGGGAAAAAAATTTAAGTATCAATGGTTAACTATTATTTTTCATTGAATACCTTTGGCTATATCTCCCTTTCTTTACCCTAAGCAATTGATGTTTTATTTATTTTATTTTAATTTTTTTATATTTTAATATATATGTATATTTATATTGTTGACATATTGGATATATAAAAAAACTTAATCATTATTTAGGTTATTTTGTTTTAGAAAAAAGGAAAGACGCGCCAGATTGTGAATCTAAACCAAGTTCGAGTGACCTTCTCGTCGGTTCGCCTGGCAGCATTGGTGGAGGCAAGGGCGTGAAGAGAGTCCGAAGATAGTACGTATTAAATTTTGTTTGTTATTATTCTCCCTCACTCTCCACCGAGGCATATTTAGACCCAACATTTTTACCATCTGCTTGTTCTTTCTTAAACTATATTGTTTATAGTTTAATTTAAATCTATTATCATTACTCTATGATAAGTTATGTCGTAAATTTTCAATATTTATGTGTGTGGGTCTAGTTTGCCTGACATTGTGACAACTCATTACTTATATTGACTAATAAAGTTTTACTGTGGTTAAAATTAAATTTTCTATTCGATACTCTGCTAAAAAAATTTTTTTTTTTTTTTAATAAATGTTATTTAGCCATAGTAAAACATTTTTAAGCTTTTAAGTTTTGAATTAAGGCTTATTCGTTATTTGATCACTACTTATTTTTTTTTTTTTATGGTTCATTTCATACAAATTTTTTTTCAACATAAAAAAGTTTCAATTAGCGATGGCCTTACACATTGTGTTTAGTGGGGGAGCACATATTGACGAGCAGTTTTTTGAACCCACTCAAATTATTGTCTCGGTTAGTTATTAATGAGGAGGAATTCAA
>NW_027109437.1:113477-133845 GCF_000696795.3 Halyomorpha halys
ATAATCAAAAGTTAGTAGTTTAAATAATATGAAATGGTGTAGATAAAATCATCTACTAGTATAATATTAGCGGATTGTGAATTTTTGGATGTTTCCTTGACTACAGCTGTTCGAGCATAGAAGATGAAGAGGAAGATGCTAACGTGAAGGCTCATCGGGAAAAGGAGCGGAGGCAGGCGAACAACATCAGAGAAAGGTGAGTTATGGATATAATAATGGAGGATCTCCAAAAGTTTTTATATACAGGATCTTTGAAAAAGAATGAACTAAATTCATCAATAGATATGGTCGTGGGGATCTCTTAATGTATGAAAAATCTAGGATACAACGATATATTTTTAAAAAGTAAAAATAATAAATCATGCCAATATCCACAGATAAAGTCTTTTTACAAACATTGGTTTTAGTCTACATTTTGTTGATCAACGATAATTTATAAAGAATTAGTAAAATGAAGATTGATCATGGTGGTCTAAGAGATCAATCTGGAAAGTATAAAAGGCTATTTGAATCGTACTTTTATACAGAATGTGACGAGTTAGGAAAGTATAAGGGACTACATAAATAATATAGGTGCTACTGTATAACTATAAACTATATTCACAAAAAAATTAAATCTGTACCGCTACAATCCATGAAGAGTCAGGGTTGTAGTACTTTGTAACTAAGTACTGTTACTTGACCAACGGCTGTGCAAGGAGGTGATTCGGTCAGAATCACGCTTGATTAACAGATTTTTACCCAATGGGCCGTCCATGGTTCAGGTGGTTGTGGCACAGCATTTTACAATCTGAGAACTCCAACGGTGCCAGTTCAAATCAGGCTTGGGTTTCGACTATTTCATTTCTGTGATAGTTCCATGAAATGAAAAATTAACCTCCAGCATGGTTAGGTTGCCTCTAGATAACCCCCTTCCCCCGTTTTCACTTCATGCGGCCGGGTGGACATCCGAGGACTCCTGAATCCAGAGGGACGACTCATGGCTATAGTGAAACAGAAATAATTATCTGCCGAAGCTAAATTTGAACCCGAGTCTTTGTAGTTAGTAGTATAGTGCCTTACCACTGAGCCACCATCTCCCACATAAACAACATATATATATAATGATAATATCCTTCATTTATTTTCGGACAAGTCCCTTCATAATAATATTAAAGGAAATAAGAATTGAGATTTTATTGCTTTAGAATATTAAAAAAAAAATAAAAAAATTACAATCTAATCGAATAATATTAAATCAACAATAATTTCTAATAATAATAATGGACCAAAATGAGCAAATTATTCTAACTCCATATTTATAAATTTAAAATAAATACTAAAAATGTCTATTCACGATAGAATAAAGGATAAAATAATATTTTTGATGAATGCGTAACGTAAAAAATAAAATTTTATCAATAAACAAATTTTTTGAAAACCAGAACAATAATTTCAATTATTTCGGGTAAAGTGAATGAATAGGCGGGATTTGAAGGTGGGGAGGATACTGGAGCGACAAATAAAAGTAGGGATGTAATTCCGCAAGAATAGGAATCTTATCTCAAAAACTGTTCAGTTGGCCTATTTAAGCCAAGGAGTCTTAAAAATATCCATTTCTGATCTTTCGGATTGTGTTGTGACTTTACCAGGCAATTAAGGTAAAGTAATTTAAAATTGCTTGCAACTAACTCATTTGTATTTGATACTAGTAGAACTTTTACTTAGAAAAATCCCTCTCTTAAGAATCCCTTTTCCGCACTATCTTCAAAGTTGATCACACTGGTTATCTACTCTTTGAGGTCATCCAGTGCAGTAGAAAGTGGCAGAACAAGAAGATTGTCATTTAACTATTTCCAAAGTGAAAGAGATTTCGGGACCTTAAAGGCAATGCGAGAAGAGCAAAATTTTAAGGACTATGACTACCAATATACCTCAGAGGTACAGTTTCATTCAAAAATGCTAGCTGTGGCTAACTTGAAGAAGTCACATGAGTGTTTGCAGCAAGCAGGAAGAGTGATTCTGGAACTAGGTAGGATGGGGGCACCATAAAGGATTGATATTCAAGACTTGAAAACAAGCTCTTTGTAATAGTATATGACTCGTTCCATTGAATAAATTTTCAAAATTAGTTCATTCTTTTCGAAAGACTCTGTATACAGTTGACAATTTTTATTTTTAACTAGAAATAGAGAAAGTATCATTAACTCAAGTAATTATTATTTTATTTTAAGGATAGTTTGTAAATATTGTCGAAAATAGTTTATTTTTTTAATTTTTAGTATAGCATTAGCCAATTATGAACTTTTAATATTCAAAGCAAGATGAGCAAAGTTATAAATTTGGGTTGGGTATTGGACATTGTTCGTTGGTCATGTGCTCCCTCAACCTTTGAATTGTAAGTTGTGACTGAGAGCTATGTCCTAACAGCAGCGATGAAGATACAGGCGAGGACTTGGAGATGAAAGCTCTGCGGGAGAAGGAGAGGCGGCAGGCGAACAACGCTCGCGAAAGGTAGTGTCATTGCATGATGGGGTTCTCGGTCAGCTCCAACTGTCCTTCCTTTTTTTTCCCTTGACCTATCTCATCTTATAGTTCCGGAGCCTATATCAAGCTAAAATGGTTCGGAAAACTTTCTGGTCCACAATAATACCTATATATACCAAGTCTATAATAATCAGCTATAGTTAAACTATGCATTTTTAAATCTCAACTCTATTATGATAAAATAACCAATAAATTTCTGGCTTATAATTAATCACAACCTGTAATTTATTCTCCATCAAAACTCTTATACTAAAAAGGGGTTTCTTTCCAATCAAACACTAGAGATTATGTTTTTATTTCAATTATTTAATGTTAAACTAATTTTTGGTGCTGTAATTAATAAAAACCTGACAGTGTACGCATCATGCAACTTTTTTAAAGTAAACCCTTTTACTTTTCTGAATATAATTTCTATTGACGACACAGTTCACTATTATTAAGTGTACTTCATCACAGCCTTTTTTTTTTTTTTTTTTTTTTTTAAGGTATCCCTTCTCGGTCAGTCACAGTGACATTAAACCAAAAATGGACGTTGAGATTGTAAGGTTATGATAAGAAATCGATTATAGAAAAAATTCTGAAATATGATCGTTCAAAATTTGAAGTCGATGGAATACAGAGTAAGTCCTCTCCTTAACCTTACAATTTGAACGACCAGCTTTGGTTTTGGACTCGCCATTTTGAGGTGGAGTCCCTTATGGACTTGGTGCTCTGAATAGATATATAAATGTTAGTTTTATATCAATCTGTATAAAAATTATCTACAAAGGCTCTGGAACTATTAGTCGTTTTTGGAATCGTATGCCAGCAATAAGTTATAACATTTAATACGAACTGCATTCCACATTATGCATTTCTTAGTGGATTACCTGTTTTACTGTATGAACGTGTGTGTGTGTTAATATGTTTTACATTTTTGGCTTTTTCGCATGAAATGTCAGTTTTCGGAGCAAGATTATCTAATGTTAATAAATGAAATATGGATTTATTATGACACTTTATTGACTTTTATAAAATTTTAGTATGATTTGAGCTTTTTTTTTTTTAAATTCTCATTTGGGCTTGCCATCAATAGGGCAGACTGTTGTTTAGTAACTGACAGTAAACTATTACTGCCCAACGCTAAACACAGTTTGCCCAGATTATGGCCAACTTGAACTGGAACGTGGTCATATCTAATAAAAACAAAAGAAAATTACAAAGTTCTGATTATTTCATAAATAAAAAGTCCTTAACTTCCCAATCCCTTAAAATTCAAAATTTTGAAATAATTTAACGTATTACATTTTTTAATTCTTATTTTTTGTAATAATGAAAGATTTATTAATTCTCTAGTGCTTAATGAAAAAATATAATGAGATGTAGATAGTTGACCGTAGATTAATGTTTGAAGAAGTTTATCGGGGGGTGCGGTCAGCAAAGAACAACATAAATAAACAAAACAATATTTATTTATTTTATGCCGACGTTTCGACCTGAGTTTCAGGTCTTCATCAGGGATAGTGGCGTGTAAAGGGGACGGGAAGCAACCCGTTAGTTGTTGGGAAGCAACCCAATAGTTGCTTCCCGTCCCCTTTACACGCCACTATCCCTGATGAAGACCTGAAACTCAGGTCGAAACGTCGGCATAAAATAAATAAATATTGTTTTGTTTATTTATGTTGTTCTTTGCTGACCGCACCCCCCGATAAACTTCTTCAAAAAAAAAAAAAAAAGAAAATATAATAATTTAAAAAAAAATTGAAATAACCTGTAGATGTAGTGTACAGTTTAAGGTACACATGTGTTGCTGTAGAATTAGGTTTGTTGTACACCATCGAGACTGTATCAATCAGAACTACCTAATCTACTCTATAAAGAAGTTTCATCGACAAAAAATTTTTATTAGTATATGGATATAGATAAAAAATAATTGCCTCTTTAATTATTAATTGAGGTTTAAAATAAGTTAGAACATTTTATTAATAAGTAAATAGTTAATCTCTGACATTTCAGATCATTTGTTTTTGAAAAATGTTAGTGTGTTCCCTGACCCAAATACCTAACCTTGCGGCTTCTGTGAATATCAGTTGCTTCCAACTTGCTTTTTATATTTTAAGTTAAAGTAATTTAATCTAGTAATACAATTTTTGTGTGATAATATATTAATAATGGAACTTATTTGATTCTCCGAGTGTTAAAAAAGTAAATCATCATTAATTTGGGGTAAGAACTAAGATAAAACGAAGGGATAAGTAGCAAAAAGCTTCTAAAATGTTTCATAATCTTAATAATTTTAAAAATAATTATTAAAATAACAATTACATGCAGTAATTTAAAAAAATTTTAATGTCTCTTAGGCGAACAAGCACATCATATCTGAACTATTAAGTATATAAGAAAGATGTCAGGTAAGTTGAGTAAGGAGAAACAAAAATAAAAAGATAGTAGTGCCGAATCAGGAACCTGCAATTTCCTGATATAAATCTGTATCTATGATCGTAATGATAATAAAATTAATTTTAGTGTACATACAGAAAATTAAACCTTTGTCTAGGTAAATGATAATTGTCTGCAAAAAATCTTCTCTTAATATGTTGTTATAGTCAATTCTTTTAAGCCATAATATTAGAAAGCTCTGTATAATATTTTACATGATATCAGGTCAACTTTTTGCATCCAATATCTTCCCGTACTCACATACTAATAAGTCAAGAAAAAAAAAAAAATTTCATTCGAATTGATTCTTAGATAATCATCTATTCTAGAAAGTATAATTGTTCTATTATGGCATTGTGAGTTAAATTTATGACAATGGAATGTTATATTTTCTTCAACAGAATTAGGATACGGGATATTAATGAAGCTCTGAAGGAACTCGGGCGAATGTGCATGGCCCATTTGAAGACCGACAAGCCGCAGACCAAGCTAGGAATTCTGAATATGGCAGTCGAAGTTATAATGTCTTTAGAACAGCAAGTTAGAGGTAAAAGCTATGTAGAATTTTTTGTTTATTTAGCATTTAGTTTACAAATTTTGGTGTAAAAAAGTATTGTAATATCTTAATATGTATATACTACTGATAATAGATGGTGGATAATGTAGAATCAAAAATAAAATTACTTCACTAACTGTACAAAAGAAATGAAATAAATGAGACGAAGGCTACTGGTGCTATCGACTGAACATGTGCAATAATGGGAGCGGATATTTCACTGTATACATTGGTGACAGAGAACTAGGAAATTGGGGCATGCTGAGACCTATCAATATAGTCACGCCGTTGTACCTTTGTTGCCTTTTATGGGCATCGAAAGTAGGATTGTTTGGTCACCGCTGAGGTCTGTGGAACAAGTCCAAACCACAACATTTGTTTAATGTTCAGTTATCGGGAAATCAAATTAGGATAGATTGGCAGCTGAGGTTTGAAGAACCATCAGAAAATGTATAAAATATTGAGAAAGAGTATTGATTAATGAAAGGAATATGGTCCGGGTGCGGTCAAAAAAACTCAAATAGTAGAATTATGCTATTTTATTGAGCCAACGTTTCGCCCCACGTTGCAGGGCTTCGTCAGGGCTAAAAAAGATACAAACACATAGTTACAAAAGGAAAACAAAAACATAAGTGTAAAATAACAAGGGTATAAAATGTAAAAAAGTAAAATACAATAAGAAAAATTAAAGGTAGTAAATAGTAAATGTAAAGGGTAATAGTAATAGATAGATAAGAAAAGAAATATTAAAGAAAATATAAATAAAGAGATGTAAAAAGAAGGTAATCTCTTTATTTGTATTTTCTTTAATATTTCTTTTCTTATCTATCTGTTACTATTACCCTTTACATTTACTATTTACTTCCTTTAATTTTTCTTATTGTATCTTACTTTTTTACATTTTATACCCCTGTTATTTTACACTTATGTTTTTGTTTTCCTTTTGTAACTATGTGTTTGTATCTTTTTTAGCCCTGACGAAGCCCTGCATCGTGGGGCGAAACGTTGGCTCAATAAAATAGTATAATTCTACTATTTGAGTTTTTTTGACCACACCCGGACTATATTCCTTTCATCTTTACACACGGTCAATCAATAATCTTCCAGTATTGATTAATAGAGCCACCGACCGTTGTTTCAAGTCAATCTATTAAAAAAAAAAAATAAACAATTAATTTCTCAAATCTTTTAAATAAATGCTTTTATAACTCGTATGATAATAATTATATATACGTTTAGAGATTAAGAAATAAATATATTACCCAATTTATATGAATATTGAAGTGAAGTTATATGATAAAACAACTTTATTTTGGTTTAGTTTTTTTTTTTTTTTTTGGAGGGATTAATTTTTTATTATTAAATATAAATTTCAAGAACTTAGGAAAAAAAACTTTTATTGATGACTTTAAGGTCTACCTTATTTTAATAAAAAATTATATTAAAAAAAACTAAAATCTGTTCCGCTACAACCCATGAAGGGTACTTTGTAAGGAAGTACTGTTACTAAACCAACTGTTGTACAAGGAGGTGATTTGGTCAGAATCACGCTTGAACACCAGATTTTTACCCAATATATGAGGCTTGGTGTGGACCCTAGGAGAGCTCCAGAACCCACAGGGTTGCCTCATGGCTACAGTGTAACAGAAAACAATTTTCTGCGCTTCCCGGTTATTATTTATTATTAAATTATATAATAAAAGCAAAAACTTATTACAGTTTTATTGTATATCTATGTATATTTCACATTTTTGTAATTTATCAGCCTACTCTAGTGCTCATTTTCATCTTTACCCCAGTCAAAAATATTAAAATCTACTTCCCAAACATACGACTAGAAGTATTTGTGATAATTTATTTAAAATTCAGCTCATTCCCAGCTGTCAATTTGCTGAGATTATTTTTCATAGGGCTTTTATATCTTATTTTTCGTCTTCATTAAAAGCACTATGTCAAAATGTCTAGGTTGTGAACTATGTTAATTATAGTGAAATATGTTTTAAAAAAATAATTAAGTGACATTTACAAAGTGTTTTCTTATGAAGATGGAAAGTGCGATTTATAACATCTTCAAGAAAAATAACCTCAGTAAATAAGAAGAATTTTAATATGTTGACTTGGGTAAAGATGAAAAAATTTGAAAATGGCCTATAGAATAAGCCAAAACATAAGTATAAACCATCTACAGATATAGAATAGAACTGAGATTTTTTTGTTATTATATATTTTTAGATTATAAAGAGTTAGGGGCTTCTTGGGGTTCGTGAGATTTTTTCTTAGTCTTTTTGATTAATATATAATAAGAAATTGATGTACATGTATTGCACCTATGTAGAAACAAAGACATAAGTTAGTTTATTTATTAGGGGTATTCATGATATTGTGTAAAATGTAAAATGTTTTATCATGTTAAGTGCTATAAGTATAAGATTGTGAGCAGCCCTATTTAAAGTCATTTTAAATGGTAAATGCATGAGAGCTCTTTGAGTATTTTCTGAGCAACTTGTTTAGTAACCTTTCCTTCCAAAACTTCATGTTATTGTTTACTTTTAAGTTTTGATTACAGTAATTTATTACAGCATGCCTGAAGTTAGTGAAAAGTAAAAATGTGAAGACTTGGCTACTAATATTCTTGTTTAAAAAAGTCCAAAACAATACTAAGACTATCTAAACACAAACTACGAGCAAGTAACCTAACACGATGATGTAGAGCTCAACTAGTCTGTTGCATGACGTCATTCTTCATTTAAAAGACCTAATAACACGCTTTCTATCATGTTATATTTTATATCGTTTTAACATGGTAAAATAAGGAAATATTTCTCCATTTAACATAACTTTTTCCATCTAACACGCTTTAACATGTTAAACTAAAGATCATGAATAGCCCTATTGTTTAATATACAATTTATTTTATCATATTTCTTAGGCTATGGTTAAAAGTTAAAACATGGCTGGATAAATATCCTAAATTTTTACTTTAACTGATAGGGGCTATACTAACCTTGATAGTTGCCGTGGTGACCCTGTAGGGGTTGCGGATTAATTATTCATACTTATTCCCGGGTATTAAATTCATTATAGTAACTTTACTATACCTTAATGAGATATTTATCTGGATTCTTTACCAATTTAATCTTATTTAAAAAAAATATATATATATATGAAAACTAAATTTGTTTTACTTTATTTACATTTTTAATTTTTTGTATGTAATTATTTTGTTTTGTATATTTTCAGAACGAAACCTAAATCCGAAGGCGGCATGCTTGAAGCGTCGGGAAGAAGAAAAGTCAGAAGAAGGCCCTAAACTTAGTCATTTGATGACACCACACCTCGCCGCTCCTGGTTTCACGCAAGCGACACAACCCCCTCCGCCCCACATACCTCCTCAGTAGCCTCTGTTAGTTTATATATTTACCAAACTATTCTTAAACATAATATATACTTTTGAAATTTTAATATTTAGTTTAGTTGTTAATAGATTGTAGTCCTGGTTTGGGCGCCAAATCTTACTGGTTTCTTTTTTTATGTGATTTTCATTTGAGGACTTGATGAATTAATTAAAAATTTATTTAACATAACATTTGTCTAAATAATTTTTAAATCATGATCTTCATGAATAAAATCATTGTTTATTTAATTGTTCTAATTATGATTAATTTATTTTTTTATGAGATGTCAGACTTCTATATGGCATGCTTTGGTAAATAAATATGCATCCTCAATGTTCAAGATCACTATTTTAAAAACTATTTCCAATTTTCTTGCCTGTTGAATCTGCCTTATTCATAAAGTGTCTTTTGATTGAATTATCTAAGATGATTGATATAATTGAAAGTTTCATGATTTCGTTCAAGTGATCACTTTTACTGTTCAAACTGGTCAGTACGATACATCGATTAGAACAAGCTGAAGTATCCTGAAGCTTGCTTGTTCCAGCTTTGTCAGTTCTACTGTCGTATCACTCTTCTAAAACAAAATAGTCCTTGTACACTCGCAAATTTCACTTTTATGATGTGAATAAAATTTTTTTTAATAAAAATTGTTTTTAAATAAAATCTTCACTTAAAAGAATACGTCATCATTTGCAGAATTCTGCTTAATATACTCGACAATTCATCACTGATACATATTTTCAAAAATTTATATTAAAAATAAAAATGTTTATCAAATTATTATTTTCCCTGGTATCTCCCTATTTCCCGATTATTTTATTTAGTCAATCTCATTTGTTGAAAATATTTGCCTTTACATTATATTATTTTTTTTTTTCCATTTAAATCTCTTAATTTTCATGATCATACTTTAATTGTTGTAAAAGTTAAAGGTTTTTATTTATTTTGGTAGAATGTGCAGCCTGGAACCATAGAATACAGCCGTCTCCTCACATCTTTCACAACAATTGGCCCATTTCTTCAGCTGAAAAAAAAAAATTACGATGTGTGAATTAAATTAAGACAGATTGTTAATACTTGACCACAGTTTATTAATGATCAAACTTGATAAAACAATAAACAACGCACAGTGATAGAGACGATGACAAATATGAATAAAAGTAAACATACTTCATTCATTTATGCCGCATGCAACATATATCAATGATTTAACAGAAACTATAATTAGGACATTTATTAAATGTGGTTTAAGTGACTTCAACCATGTTAAAAAAAATTTATAAATTTCAGTGGATTTTTTCAAATCAGGTCTATTACCAGATTATTAATGCAGCATCGATTATTCGAAAAAATGTTGTCAGGTTTGGTTTAGGTAATTGAAAATCATTTTAAAAAAATATATGGAAATGCCTAACAATCACTACATTTATATAATAAAAAAAATTTTAGTTTATTGTGTAGAAAACAAGAAAATAGATTTAAAAATAAATGTCAATAAAAATATTTATGAATGTAGCAACAAAAATAATCTTCAAACTTAGTTTCTTGAAATAGCAATCAGGACTCCTCCTTATATCTTTTCTGCGAAGCCAATTCAGATAATTGACATTTGGATAATCGATGCTCTACTGCAGTGTCATCGGTTACTGCGGAGCAGATAAGAAGACCAAGATGCATGTCAAGACTACGTTGGATAAACGTACCAGTCGCATAGCAGCAGCTAACATGAAGTTCTGCTAGGAAAACTAGGAGTGATTGATTGCATTACAAATGAGAGTAGCTGGAAGTTTCTGAACTCGAAACCACTCTGGTAAGGTGACAGCTCAAGTGATTTGGGCATTTTATGCCTCAGAAACGAGTACATGGTTCCTATATATAGGCTTGACTCACTAGGAAGAAACCACGAAGATGTCCGAGAATGACATACTTACAGTATCGGAAGTAGAAGAGGCAAATTATTGGGGCGAGGAGCTTTTTATGAATAAAACTACATAAACCTCTTCTCCGGAGTAAAAAATAATCACTGGTTCGGGTTAAAAAATATACTGAGGATCTGAAAATGAAAACCTCCCAAAAAACTGTAATAATACAGAAAAAAAAAATACTTTCCTAATAATGCACTTATTTAATAATATTTAAATAAAATATATATTTACAAACTAAAATATCTTGTCTTTATTTGAGAAATAATTAGCTCTCTAATATTTAATGAAAAAAATCCAAAAAAAAACGCCTCAGGATTTGATAAAATAACAAAAGAAAGTCACTCATAGTAGTAGGAAGAATAGAGGCTTTTCATTTTCAATATGTGCACATCGAATAAAAAATAGATGTCTCTGAATAGCTTTCAAGATTGCCGCCATCATCCAACTGGTGGAAATTTGGTGGGTGAGGTTCCCCCCAAGTCGAGGAGCCCGAAGAAGCATTGAGCCGGTGGATGAATGCACCAGAAACCATTACAGTTCCCATGCCTCATAAAAGTCACATAAGGCCAACTCTCTCAGCCTGTATTCAGTCCTTAATCGTACTGCACTTGGTATTGTTTATGTATATAAATCCCTCATAATAACAATTTACATATATACCATTACAAATCTCTTAAATGTGCCTGATTTATGCAAAGAGTTTTAAATAAATTGTAATTAAAAAATCAAAACCCAATTGGAAAATGAAGAATAGATAAAAAAAATCAAATTAAAAATAAACCAAACTTGAGGATTTTAACCCAAATAAAGCGGTTAAATTAGTACTGAGAGGGGTATCTCCGCTGGCAATGGTATAATAAGGAAATAAAGATGAATAAAAATTATGTGTCTTATTAGAATAATTAAGAGTCCTTGCAGATTTCATACTTAAGGATGGCTGTCTTTTCAGACGAAAATGTTGTTAAATTATCAATAAATTGTGGTAAAGTATTAACAGCCCATCTTAACTTAGTCCACACATCTTCCTTCATCTTAAACCAACTAATAAATTAATGATAATTTGTTATTTGCAGTTTATAAACTGTTTTGAAACTATATTTTGTATGTGTTTTTGCGACATTCAACAACCCAATGATCCATTTTATGATTATTTATTATTTAAAATCACTCGGATGTTATGATCTTGAATATTAAATAATCATAATAGAAAAATGACAGTCAACCGTCCATTTGATAATCCATTTTAGTCATCAGCATTTTTAAATTATTCTTTAAAATTTAAAACAATTTCAAGTTTTATTGTCTACTAGGACATATTAATTTATTTTTTATTTTAACACAGCAAAGTATAGATTATATTTAAGTTCGGTAATTGTTCACTATCGCTTCTCCAAAAAAGGCGGGAACAATTATTTCTTTATTTAACATTTTTCAGTAGCAGTCCCCACCATGTTTACTTCTTCTAACTTATAAAATCGATATTTTATATATCATTCATGTTTACGACAAATATTACTCAGGGATTCTTGTTTTTTTTTCACCTTGGTTAGTACACGGCGGCAACTCAGGTAGTTGTCAGGGGTTGGCAAAAAGGACCACTAGGCCCACTTACCAGACTTGTTCCCCCCACCAAATACCAGTACTAACTAGTACCAACCAGTTTATACACATTACTACTACATTAACTACTACTACTACTACTACTAATACACACTACTACATTGTGTGTACAAATAAGGGACGTCGTTACCATTATTTGAGGAGGGGAACATAAAATTTCTTAATTGACAAATTACATCTAATCTCTATATTAAAAATACATCTAATTCTGCTATTTTTCTATTTCTAACAAGGTCTTAATTTTCTCATCGGTATAATTCTGAGGAGAACTTTATCTTGCTCCTTTAGCAGGGTATTCATGATGTTTTGTTGTAAGTATAGGATTGTGAGCAGCCATATTTAAACTCATGTTAAATGTTAAATCCATAAGAGCTCCCAGCAGATTTTCTGAGCAACTTGTTTTATAACCTTTCCTTCTAAAACTTCATATTATTGTTTAATTCTAACTATTGATTAAAGTAGTTTATTATAACATGCCTAAATTGAGTGAAAATTGGAAGTTGTGTGAAAGTATGGCGCCTCAGTGCCTTGTTGATTTTCTAACTTTTGAAGAAGAGAATCAAGATGAGCTAATTGACAACTGTCATTACACTATTATTATTATTATTGTCATCCATTGCTTTATTAGTTTTAAAAACGTTTAAAACAATTCAACACAAACTACGAGCAAGTAATATGTATAATAATACATTGCTTGTTACTGAGACAACAAACAAAATAATGACGAGCTGTTGCATGACGTCATTCTCCATTTAACAGACTCTCAACCATGTTATATGTTATATCGTTTTAACATGGTAAAAGAAGAAAATATTTCTCCATTTAACATGTGAAACTAAAGATCATGAATACCCCTATTATGTTCTTAGGTCCATTCGCCTCTTGAATTCCCCCTACAGGAAAAAATTTCCCAATTGTTCCAGCCTTTTTTGTAGCAGTTAAAGTACATAATTACCTTAAGTTTAGAGAGCAATAATATTAATAACAATTTCTTTTGGTCGTTCTTTTTTAGCTGCCTTACCGCTCAATGGATGTTAAAACAAGTTACAGGGTTCTTTTGGACTGTCATTTTTCACAAGATAATTGGACTGTAGTTAGTTAATATTAATGAATTTTAATTTTTTTTATTACAGAGCATTTTATAATTTTTATTGTTTAATTTTCAGGTGAATAATAGAGAAGAGGCTGCCTATTTTATGAAGCCTTAATTGTACATAACATAACATTTAACATATGAAACATTGTGATGTACGTTTTATATACATTAATATATCAGAAAGATATATATACATATATATAAAAATATATGTAAAACCTGTTATCTTTGGAAGCTTACTATATGGTCCCCACTGCTTTAAAGTGTCGGCTTTTTACCTTTGGAGTATGTCGGTGTAGCCTCCTCCGCCCGAGTTTCAACTCCTTTCAGACATGTTACTTTATATATTTTAAGCGAGATCTAATTTTTTTTTATAAATTTTATACTAGTATTTATGAAATTTATAAAAGACTGAGAATCGCATCATTTATCTCTCTCTCTCTATTTTGACAATTTTGGTGCCTTAAATAACGAGATGTCATGACATAATGTATATATGTGCGCGCGTGTGTGAGTGTATGTGTGTGTATAATTGTAAAATATATTTATTGATAGCAAGACGGACGGGGGAGGCCAGAACGCATACACTGGTATATGTGATGATTATCGTGCGCATACCGTGCACTTTTTTAGTGTTTATTACATTTATAGGGGGGCAGGCTTTTTATTTTCTATAGCTCTCTACCCTCCTTAAAATATTTGTAAATACATTTAAGCTATTTTATTATTAAAAGTATTATGTTTTATGGATATGATGATGATGTATAAAATTGAATAGTATACATATACATATATATAAATATAAATATAAATAAACATTATTAAGTGGTCAGATAATAGCTCTTATGATATTATTGCCTTTGATTAGACAAAAGAGAGATTTATAATTTTTACGATCCGGAGTCATTGTCGACTCGAGTGGTAGACTGCTTCATACAATTGTACATTCCCTCGTCTTCCTTTCTGATATCTGATCATCGGCAATGAAAGATGTATGTTATGTATTATGTATTTGATTTAATTAAAGGCAGGAGAGAGACTGGGCTTCCAGATATATCTGACTTCCGCCCCCCTTCCCCCTCCCCACCTATGCGATAAAACAAATCAAAAAATTAAGTGTTTCGCTCTTAGCTGCCCGATTATAAGTATTACCAATAGACTGTAAATATTTTTGTGAAATTTTATAGCTAATAGATTTGTTAAATTAATTTTTTTTTTTTTCTTGTACTGAATATCACTGATCTGAATCCATTTTGCCCATTAATTTATTTATTTTCCTCGTTTGAATTTTATCTTTTCCGATTCTACTCTCCCGCTCCTATTCTTCTTTGTTATGATTTGAAGATGCGCAAAATGGATACAGATCCAGTTTTATTCGTTAACTAATCATAGGCAGATATAATTTTAGAATTAAATGAAAATTTTAGTTATTTATAATTTATATAAAATCGCTTTAGAGCTTTTAGAAGTGAATTAGACCTTTTAAGACAGTAGATTGTTTTTTTTTTTTGTTTTGTTTTTTTTAATTACTGTAATTATCATATAATGATAAAAATGAAATAAATCAAACTTAATAATGTGATGAAGTTGATTGATGACGTTGAATTGCCTTTTGTACATAAAATAAGCTTTAAGTGATACCAAGATTCACCAGATGCCAAAACATGAGAAAATTGTATTTAATATTTAATTATGTGTAATTAATTCATTTAGGCAATATTAGTTTTGTTTTTAAAATATTTGCTGTTTGTTTATTTTATTTTTTTTTCAAAATGTTTATAATATAAGTTTTTGATTAGTATTATTCAATCTTGCCATAAAATTTTATTATTAATAATTATAGCTTACTTAATTAATTCTATTTCTTTTTTTGTATTAATTTAATATTATATTTTAATTATAAATGCCCTTAGTTAAAAGATAGATAAATTTTTGTGTATATATATCCTTTTATTCATCTTTATCCATTGAGAGCGAAAACTACTTAATATGTATTTTTATAAGTATATACATGTATAAATATAATATAACTGATACAAATTTCTTCAATAAAAAAAATAATTTAAAAAATTCCCAAAATATGGTTATATATAAAAGAAAAAAAAAATTAAAATGTATATTTACCAAAATGAAAATCAAAGTTTGTGATTCAAAACTGTAAATATAGGATGAACTTGAATAAATGTGAAAGTGGAAATTGATAGTTGCATATGACTGCATTCTGCAGCTCAACTGGCTGCATATACATATGCATATATAAATATATATATGATGTACAATATATACCCATTTGTTTGTCTTTAGCTTTTTGTTTTAGTTTTATTGATTTTAAAATTAAATTAAAAAAATAAAAACTGTATTTCCAAAAAATGAAACATAATTTTAGAAGAAAGTTTTATGTAAAGTTTTTTTACTTTACATGTTGTATAAAGTTATTCTATAAAGGATAATATTATTGTATTTTTCATTTATGTATTATGAAATGTGTGTTGGTAAAAAAAAAAGAAATTTAGATATTAAATCTTTAAAAAATTTTTTGTTGCACAAACCATTACAAATCATGATGTATTTATTATTATTATTCTTTTTTCTTTTTTTTTATGTTATTCAAAAATTAAATGTAATTCTATCTTAAAAGAACAGGAATAGTTTATTTGCATATAAGTTTTATTTTTTATTTATTGAAGTGTAATATCACTGTTATTTTTTTACTTTCAATTACCTATCTACGGAATATATAGTAGGAAGAGAAAATATTGTGATCATGCAAAATTTTGGGTTCGAGTTTATGACAGAAATGCATGTTTTAAGGTCCTATGTGTGCAAATAACCTATAAGATGGGTATATACCTGGGATGACAGCAACTTTATGTGATCCCGATTTTCTCCAAAACGACTAATGATTTTGATTAAAATTCATAATACTGCAATGGTTCTTTTTGTATTTCTTTTTTATTTTATTAATATTAACATTTTATCTTGCTAGTGCGAACCAATGGATGTAAGGAACTGATTTTTAAAATACTCATACAGAAAAAATAGTGATTTATCATTCCATTCTTGTTTCTGAGTCTTTCACGTCAGTCTTCTCGCCAGCACAATTCTTATCCTCATTGGTTTTTTAGACGATTATTTGCCCATCATTTCTAAATTCTCTGTCTAAAAAAAAAATTGAAATGATAGATCATTCAATCTCGTTATTACTGGTTCAACTAATATTTTACTTAGTCAGCGTTTGCTTACAAACGCAATTTTCGAAAGGACTCTTGTTTCCACTACTGTGAATGTGTCTGTCACTTTTCGAGTCGGAGCTAGTTCATCCATTTTCACTCTCTTTAGTCTAATATACACGTCATATTTGAAATAAGCAGAAATGTAGGAAAACTACGTTCCTGACATAGTTGCTCCAAATATAAGCCTCTGAAAAAGATAATCTGAACACCATATCATAGTAACAGGTCCTCGGTACCTTTTAATGGCCCCACTGCATAGAAGCCCTATGCCAGGCATACATTCCTTTTTCATACACAAGAATCCAGTTTTTCCCTTTTATCTTCAATTTGCATTTGTCCGTTTCTACAAGCCTCTGGTTAGTATGATTCATATATTAGGTATGTATTATTTAAAAAAGTTTGGTCAATGTAGTCACGGTAAATATAAGTAGTTCTGCGGAAAACTCATATACAGTGAATACCATGGGGGTTCAACCCAACTTTGTTTTTATTTAGATAAGGGAACCTTATAATGTAGTATTCCTGGAAATATACTTATGTAGTTCAAGAGGAAAAAATGCGTCAAGAACTCATAAGTTTTCACTAGAAAAAGAGCTTGTGGAATCATTAAGGACCTGGTATTAGGAAGGTTTAACTATGAATCAATGAGTAATTAAGTGATTTTTAATACCAGATAGATCTTATCCACATCGAAATAGTTTAACAGTTTAACTTAAATGTTGAATTTCCAAAAAGTCTTCCTATAAAGTACTTTTGATTTTGTTGATTTATTTTAATCTCGTTTACTATTTTAAAAAATTTATTCATTTTAGTCTAAAAACATTTTTATTCCATTTATAAGTAATAAAAATTTATCACAATATTTGTAACCTTCCTGGGTAAAGGGAAGGTTACAAATGTGATAAATTTTACTCTTGACTGTCTAAATCTGGACTAACAACTGACATGGAATCCTCATACAAGACAGGAAACTGCTCATCGATTCTGACTATTGCAACATTTACTAGACAACCGATCCAAACTTCCAATCCATTACAAAAGACTGATCTACATGACTATTATAAGGCATATCTGGACATACAGAATTGAGCTATGGGGCTCCACTAAACCATCTAATTCCTCTCGAATCCGATCCTTAATGCTCCTTACTTTGTCACAAATCAAATCATCCATCAGGACCTCAATGTCCCTTATGTTGCCGATTTGGCCAGAACCAGATACCAATCCTTCCATAATAAACTTCCCAACAACCCAAACCAACTCGTTTCTAACCTGGCTTCTCCTTCACTACCTAATAATCCTCCTAGGCATCTGAAAAGAAGATGGCCTTGAGATCTTCTTTAGAAGTGTTTTTGGAGTTCTATCAATGGGTAGATTCTCCACATGTTTGGATCATGTCATAGTATCATTTACAGCAAATTTACTTGATGTGTATATATGTATACAGTTATAAATAAATTATTAAAAAAAAACTCGACTGTAAATAAATATTTTTAATTTAATGTGAAAAATTGACTAATTAGGGTAATTTGAAGACTGATAAAATTGACCTGGACAAAATAGCCTGCATGAAGCAGTTTTGGTTCTAAAATTGTCCTTGAGGATGGCCGTATTGGCCGAAACGTCGAACTTAAAAATGAATAAAAAAAGGTTTTGAGACTCAAATGGATAAAATTTTATTTATTTAATCAATGTTAACCAGTCTCAAGAAAGAGTTAAGACTATAAATAAAACATTATTTATTTGTGCCGACGTATCGAACTGAATTTCAGGTCTTCATCAGAGCTAAAAAACAAAGAGGTAACAACCATCATTCAGAGGAACCTAAAAATTAAAACAAATAATAAACCAACTAATTTGGAAATATACATAACAATGAATTGAAAATGAAATAGTTGATTAATAACCACGGAAGTAGATTGATAACAATGAAATATGAACTATAATATTATATAGGTTAGAAGAAAAATAGGATTATCAGTTTTGAACAGGAAAAACCCAAGACCATCCAATCTTCCCCAATTGCTACATCTTCGTTATCTTTTGTTAAACTGTACTATTCTTTGAAGGAATAAAGTTGATATTTGCTTTTTTGCATTTCTAGAAATCTATAAGTATAAATTATCTTTGTTACAGAACAATACAAGTTTTTTTTTATCAGATCTTGTGAATAAGAGGTAATAATTTTTATTCTAATTATTTCATTTTAGTTTATTAAAAACAATGGCTGTTACCCCACTATCAGGTATCTGATTAAAACATATTTTAAAATTACATTTTGTGTTCTCCTTATTAGTCTTATAATATACAATAACGTACTCTCAATGATATAAATATTAATAATTAAAAATACCAACATATTATAAATAAGATCTGAAATACCTCCATGGTGTTTCAGGAATTGGACAGGATTCCTGTTTTCAATGAAATAATTAAAACAATGAAGAGTGCCTTACATTCACAAGATCTAATTAGAAATGAAACACTTCCAGTAGAAGATATAACTTTAATAAAAAATTTTTTTGTTTGAAATTTTACCACCCTGGAACGGTAAGATAATTAGGCCACTAGTAATATATGGCAGTGAGATGTGGACTCTAACCAAGGAAAACAGAAGAGCTCTACTGGTTTGGGAGAGAAGAGTCCTGAGAAAGACCTTTGGAGCTGTTAACAGAGGAGCACAGTTGGAGAATCAGAAGCAATGACGAACTAAAATAATTATATGGAGAGCCTGATATCCTCGGTTCTATGAAGATCAGGCTAAGATGGTTGGGACATGTGGAATGGATGGAACTCTGTAGAAAGCCAAATGGTGCACCAGGAGAAAAAAGGGAAAGGGGCAGACCTAGGCGACGGTGGGTGGATGATTTGAGAGGTTTTGGAGGAGTCTCGCTGGATATCGCGAAGTATGAGGAAGAACGCCAAAGAGTGAGTGAGGAATGGTAAGTGAAAATAGTGCTATGTGCACACCACACTAGAGTTTTCTGTTTTCGAAAATCAAAATAGTAATAAATTCAACATTGACCTACACAAAACTTGGGGATGTAAATAAGTAAATGGAAGTTGTAAGTGCGTACCATACCAGACATTTTGTATTGAAATTTTACATAAAAAGTCTTAAATATTTTAAGAACTACCATAGCTGTATTTTCTTCAACAGGATTCGAGAAGAGACAGTTAGCTATTTCTACTCTTTATTATACATTTGGAGAAAATGTATTGCTCTTTAACTGTGAGGTGGGCCTTGACGGACAGTGTACTAATGCTTATTTTCGTATCTGGTATTTAGTTTTATCAATTATATAAAATTTCTTTGTTTAAATTTAAATAGATTTTTTTTTCCAAAGCCCCTATTTGAAATATAGGTTTGTATTTAATAGACCCTGTTTAGTGGGGTTTTGTATTTATCTGAAATTTGGTTTAATTTTAAAACAGGAATGTAGTTGTTGTTGTTGTTGTCTGGGGCTTTAGGGCGTAAAAACCTGAGGTCATCAACGCCCATATTTCGTGCTTTATATTCTATTTCTATAATTTCTATTTCTATAATGCTATTTCACTTTAAATAATTTCGAAAAAAAAATTAAATAATTACTTCT
>NW_027109437.1:134420-138414 GCF_000696795.3 Halyomorpha halys
TATATGTATAATACACGAATGTAGTGAAGGAGTGTTTGACATTATAACTTGAGTTAAACTACGTGATATTTAATGGTAATGGGGCATACCATTAGTAGGAATTAATGAACTTGGAAACTAAGCCTAAATCTATGACAATTTACAATATGTACAGATTAGTGCTGCCCATTACCACCGTACTGGTGATTGCGCAGGTTGCAACGTCTGGAAATGAGAGAGGGTTAGGTTGATGTTTCAATAAGTCCAGGAATTTAATAGTTTCATGATTTTTAGTTTAACATGTTAAAGTTTGTTAAATGGAGGAATATTTATTTCTTTTACCATGTTAAAACAATATAACATGGTTGAGAGTCGATATAACGTGGTGAGGATAATATTAGGATTGGTTTGGGATGTCAGCTGTATGGACGGTGTAGAAGATGGGACCGAGGATACTACCTTGAGGAACACCAGCGGACTAAGAATTGAAAATGTGAGGTTCCCTATACCAGAAGGCCTCTTCAATGCATGTTCATACAGATTAGGTAGCTGGTTGGAGACGGATGGACAAGATGAGTCATACGGACATTAGTTGTAAGTCCTCGAAGGATGGAAACTCTCTGCATGGCTCGCTGCAAGAGGTACGAGCCGTAGGTCCTTATAAAATGAAGAAGACAGAATGAAATTAAACTCAATATACATATCTAAAAATAGCATTATGTACTGATCCACTATGTATATTAATTTTCACTCCTTTTTATGGAGGAAAATTGCCTGAGGAGGAAATCTCTAGGCTATTAAATGCTATATGTAAGACGTTTGGTATTACGGTAAGGCATCAGAAGATTCTATTATAACATTTATTGATTCTAATAATACATTCATGAATATTAGAAATGGGTTATTACTTTAACATATTAAAGCGAGTTAAATGGAAAAACTCGTGTTAAATAGCGAAATATTTTTTTCTTTTACCGAGTTAAAACATAAAACATGGTTGAGTCTGTTACTAGGTCTGTTAAATGGAGAACGATGTCAGGGAACAGAACAGCTGAGCTCGTCACCGTTTTATTTGTTGGCGTGCTTAACACATCACGAATATCCCTAATATGTAACATGGTTATTAATCTGTACAATTAAAGTATTTACAAGACATATACGTTTCAATAGGGGTATTTATGAGATTGTGTTAAATGTAAAATGCAAAATGCTTTACCATGTTAAATGTTATAAGTATAGGATTGTGAGCAGCCCTATTTAAAGTCATGTCAAATGGTAAATGCATAAGAGCTCCTAGCAGATTTTCTCAGCAACTTGTTTTATAACTATTTAAAAACAAATTTGATCTTTTTTTTCTCAACTTTATTCTTTTTAAAAACCTTCCAACGTTTACCCCTAATATGTCTCCTCCTGATGAAGTCTGGGACCATTGGGACATCCAATAATTTGTGAAGAATGGTGGTTTCTCCTTCTTCCATCTGCAGTCTGTACAGTCTTCCGCAGTATGGAATTTTGGAGGTTGCACTGTAAATTAGATCGAAATTTAAAAAAAAACTATTAAATACACAAACAGTCAGTCTAAAGTTGCAAGTTAAAAGGAGCATTGACTAGTGAGTCATTAACCTGTAGTGAACGTATCCAGCGGAGTAAAATCGAATTCTGGCTGTCATATACACCTGGGCCCTGTGTAATAATAAAGTACAAACCAATATTATTAGTCTTGTAGTTTTTACTTGATTCAATTTCACTAACTTTCATACTGCTGACTTGTTTGTACTTTAATACTATTTAACTCCTATAATATCACTAATAGTCGTCTCCATAATGAAAAAATAGCTGTTAGTGTTAGTACTTCGTAGTTTGTATAGTTGTATTTATAAACTAATACTATAAGCTTATATTATAAAACAGGGCCCTGGACGACTGGTCACACAAACCATTCCCTTCAGAACCCCGAACAGTTCCCATCAGCACAAGACCTGATTCACTGCCAGCTTATACACAAGCCTATTATCGCCAGTCTCCAAGCAGAATACTCCACCAAACGAACTTAAGTAGGGCCATTGCATTAGAAACATTACACTCCCGATTGTCGGAAGAATAATGGTTGCGTATAAATACTGATGGATCAGCAGGTGTTGAGATGTGTAGCCCGCAACTGTTGGTTGGCTTCCCAATGCTTTGATGGGGAAATCCACTCTATACGTCTGGCTCTGGAGATGCTTATTAGCTGAAAATATCGCAAGGGCCGTTACTCTTAGTGAATCACAGGCTGCTATAACCGCTAATTTTGATTTATTCTTAGTTATACGTTTATCGTTCCCCACGCTCAGCGGAGAAGGGGGTGAGTTAAAGTCAAATAAAAAAAAATATAATCGCAAAAGGAAAAAAACAAAACAAAACAATAAAGAATAAATTACTCCGTAGGCGCCACGTTATTTTTCTTGGAAATAACGAAAACTCCGAAGCATTATGCCCACAATATAGCTAAAATATACCACTATATAAACAATTTTGAATTATGACCACTGGCGAATATCTTTACAAGTAGATAACAGAAAACTTAGGGGTGTTACCTATTCCGTGAACAACAAAAAAAACATAAGTAAATTAACAAGTTGAAAGCAGAGAAAGAACAACTGAATTATATGTACAAAAGTTTAATAATAAGGAAAAAATAAAAATATATATATACAGAGAATAAAAAAAGGAAAAAAAAATCTTATCAATTAATAAAACAATTAAAACTTATAGGTTGACTTAACCTTGACCTTAATAACTATATTTACATTATTATCCAAAAGAGTATAAAAGTGAATATAAAATAAAAAAAACAAGATAAAATTTAGTTCAAACCCCACGTAGACTTTCACTTCTATTGCCGCTTATAGAGCTATAACCGGTCACGATTACTTGAGTGCACATCTTCACAGAATTGGAGTAAGAGATAAACCTCGGTGACATGACATCCAACTACCTATATGACTGCTCTTGCCTCGATGACATGAGGAGAGGTTTCAGCGATGATGAAACTAGGGGTCCATGTATGCGAAGCTTTATTGGTCTGCCAGAACCCTTATGGCGGAAGGGCCCTGCGACGTAGGGGGGAAAACTAGTGAACTCCAAATCTACTTCATACGGTCAACTATCTTCTTCCAATATGAATAAGCAGTCGTCCATTCCGTTTCAACCTGACAGCCCTGACGAAGCCCTGCAAAGTGGGGCGAAACCTAGGCTAACAATGAGTAGTTTTCTTTTACTAGTTCTAGTTTTACTTCTCCTAACTACCTACCCTACTGAACACGCATTATCAAGGCCTTCTGTTGTAGCGTACCTCTCACCTTCAATTGGTGTCAGAGCTAATTAATCAAACACAACCACTTCGGCACGTCCGTGTCCTACTTCCACTTTATTTCGCAGAGAATCGACAAAAAAAAACCTATTTGTTTGTAACGAACCAAAACCCGACTACTATTGTAGGAGGATTTCATGATTCAAGTCAATCAGTTTTTGAATAATGACTATCTCTCCGACTGATCGACTAGAGGTCCCTATAAAGAAGAGACTATTCTATCCTTAAAAGAGCACAGAATTATTTGAAACTTTTTTACTTTCCTACAGCTACTAAATTTCTTGAAAGTCCTCAAACCACATAATATAATTTGCTTATCACGTATGTACCGATAATAAAGTTGACCGATAATAAAGATATCAAAATAGTAAAAGAAAACTATTTATAATTATGAGAGATAGTTGACAGTGGATGATGAACGAGGAGAAGATGGTTGGGGGTGCGGTCAATAAGTAATAAACACAAATAAGTTGGATTAATCTATTTTTAATGTGCCAACGTTTCGGCTAGAGTTTCTAGCCTTCTTCAGGGCTAAAAACAGAACAACATAACAACCACAGTAAGTATAGAAAAATAAAAAAGAAAGTATAAACAGAATTATTTTACACATAAAATGAATAATTTTACAAAATAGAATTAATAAAATGAAGTGATGAGAGAAGC
>NW_027109437.1:140340-142638 GCF_000696795.3 Halyomorpha halys
TTTTTCTGTTAATAATGCCTGTATATGACGAGGTAAGTTGGTTTCTCTAAAAATTTGTATGTTCATTGGGGAAGTATTGTTAGTAATAGTAGTTCCTATCGATCTAGAAAGTATCTCGATAGCAGAGTCGATCTGTTCTTTTGTTTATTAGTTATTATTAATTTAAAAATTGAAATATGAAAAGAAAATGAAAATTGAGAGGAACAAAATACATGTAACAATAATAGATGATAAAGAGGCAAAATATAAGTAAAGTATACCAAGAAATGAATAGAAAAAAAAATTCTGAAAACACTAATAATAATATAGTGAACAAAACTTAATAACGCGGAAAAGGAAAATGGATAAAAGTGGAGAAAATGAGGGGTAAGAGTAAAATAAAGAAAGGGAAAGAAAACAACTGTTAACCAACGTTTCGCACCACTTTCGTCACGGCTGTCAGATTGAAACAGAGCTTTGTTTGATTTTCTTCAGAATCAATTATTAAGTTATTTTCGTTTTACAGTTAGGATTTTATACGCATAGACAATCAAACCAACCCGATTTCATCGTCCACAAAAAACATATGATCCGATTTTGTAACCTAATGTATATGATAGGTTATCAATAACAATCCTTTTAATTTTTTTTTTCGAGAAGTTATTTGTGATGAATTAATTTAGAAAACAAACCTCATGATATATTTTCAATTATATCCAATACCGGTTCAAATTGTATATGTGTTATCTGTTATATGCTTCAAAGAATCATTTTCTATTCAAGGTAAGATATCTAGATAATTTAAATGTCTTGAAGAACATTCCTTTTATTGACTCTAAAGCTACACATCTTAGAAATAAAAAATATGTTCTTATAAGTTTATGATAAATTTTATTAAAGAGAAAATGGTAGCATGAAATTATGTATTAGTAAGAACCAAATCGCTGCATGCACTTGGTTTCGGTTAAGATTAAAACCGTTTTACGTCTTAACCTTAACTTAATTCTGGGCGTAGTCATCCCCCTTCACTTTTCCTGTAAAGGAGAGTAACGGGTGCCATTCCCGTTTCTGACATACGGGAAAATTATCCTTGAGGTCACCAACCTAAACTAAGCACCAATGTGGAGGAAAGTTAGTTTTCATTTCTTTGGGCCACCACAAAAAAAGTCAACACGCACAGGCCGGAATCGAACCGGCGCTCCTGTAGACTCGAGGTTGCTAATTTGGCGCTTTAACACACTCGGCTACTCAACTGTTCATACGATCTAGTTTATGTAGAATTTCAAAGTGATTTATCAGTCCCTAATATCGACAAGATTCCTGATCTAACTGCTTTGATTATTCTGTAGCGACCATGCTGCTATCTATTGGTCACCGATCAATCTTCTGATTGACCGTAGCATACTGACGCAACGCAATCTAGCTATCGCAACGAGAACTACTAAAGTCTCCAGCAAACATATTTTAAGGATATTCATGATCTCTAGTTTAACATGTTAAATGAAAAAACTTATGTTAAATGTAGAAATATTTCCTTCTTTTATTATGTTAAAACGATATAACATATAATATGGTTGAGAGTCTGTTATTAGGTCTGTTAAATGAAGAATGACGTCACGCAACAGACCAGCTGAACTTGTCGCCGTTTTATTTGTTGTGTTAGGTTACTTACTTACGTAGTTTGTGTTTTGTTCATTTGTCTTGTGTTTTGGACTTTTTAAAAAATACAATCAGTAGCCAAACTTTTACATTTCTACTTTTCAATTATTTTAGGCATGTTGTAATAAATTACTGTAATCAAAACTTAGAAGTTGACAATAACATGAAGTTTTGAAAGGAAAGGTTATAAAACAATATTAGATTAATTTTATTAATATATTCTCGTTTGAGAGTGGTTTAGTTTATTTAAAAACAAATTTGATCCTTCTTTTCTCAACTTTATTCTTTTCAAACCTTCCAACGTTTCGACCCTCAGGTCATTCTCAAGGATACCTTCATTTTGATGTCACTTTCTTTTTTAAAATCTTAAACATTCAGGCTAATTGCCTTTGTCCCATATAACTTTTTCTATATAATTCCTTGTAGAAGTGGATTGTAAAAGTTTTAAATTTAAGAAGGAATTATCTAGAAAAAGTTATATGGGACAAAGGCAATTAGCCTGCATTTTTAAGATTTTAAAAAAGAAAATTACATCAAAATGAAGGTATCCTTGAGAATGACCTGAGGGTCGAAACGTTGAAAGGTTTGTAAAGAATAAAGTTGAGAAAAAAAAGATCAAATATGTTTTTAAATAGTTATAAAACAAGTTGCTGAGAAAAT
>NW_027109437.1:147293-176577 GCF_000696795.3 Halyomorpha halys
ACATGACTTTAAATAGAGCTGCTCACAATCCTATAGTTATAACATTTAACATGGTAAAACATTTTACATTTAACACATCATGAATACCCCTATTATATATTATATCGTTTAAACATGGTAAAAGACGGGAATATTTCTCCATTTAACATGAGTTTTTCCACTTAACACGCTTTAACATGTTAAACTGAAGATCATGAATTATAGTTATACCAAATTATTGAAAATATCATTTACTATAACTTCTATTGTTTTCACATTTGCGATTAAATGAATGGCTTTACAGATAATTACATTACTGTGCAAAATCCCTATTAACTTGAACGTTACGTTGCCTTCAAGAGGCTTAATCCCCACTCCTTATTAACATATTTACTTAGTAGTAGAATAGGGTTATGACAATATATTGCATCCAATTACGTCATTAAATTGCTGAGAACTTAGTAACTGAAAAAAAGCTCTTTGTCAGCTGTAGCATTCCGAACCTTGCTACTCAATTACATATCGATTAAATTCTTCTTCAGAAATATACCGGTGGCATTGTCAAGTCTGACTTGTGGCCCCCTCTACCCTTTTAATAAACAGCCTAATAATTAACTATTTACACCTGTAATATTCTGTTATACTAGGTTGTAACAGAGTTTGTGCATAAAATAAGCTTTATTTAAAGGTCAGTATAAAACATCTATACATTTAAATTATTTTTGAAACATAGGTCATCGTGTTCATTTACTTTAACCTATCTTCTAGCCTGAAGTTATAAAAAAAATTACCAATTTTTATTCTACTCCCTTATTTATGGAATCATATATGAATAACAATGTCCTTTCAGGAGCTGTGTTGGAACGCAGGACAAATATCACGTCAGATAACGAACCTCTGGCCAATGTCCTGTTGGAACAGCCTTCATTCACCCAATGTTTCTTCAAAGGCAAAGTGAGGAATTATAACGATTCGTCAACTGCCCTTTCAACTTGCCGTGGTTTGGTAATATAATAGTTTATGTTTTTTTTTTTGTAATATTTAGTAATATACCTCTAATACTCATCTTTAATATATTATTTTATTTATTCTGAATATGCTTTTTAGGAAGTCTGATTTAATTTTTTACATTGTTGGGGTGAAAAAAAAATCCCCAAATAGAATATAACTATTACAAATAGGGAAGTAATAAAACAACATATCGTTTTTTTCTTAACATCAATAATATATCCATCTTATCGATCATAAATCTTCTGTATATTTGTAAACAATAAATATACATGAAAGCTTGTAAAAATATGTATATATTTTTTTTATCTCAGGTTTTTATTCTATTTATATAATTATAATTTTTTTATTGAACTTTATTTATCCAACCAGATCCCCTTTACTCTCCGTCATAAACCTCTACCCTCCTGTCCTACAGTATCCTTTCTAAATACTCCACTAACGCCTGTTCGATTCTATACTTAAAGACTCCATCTTGACAAGAGACTTCTTGGAATCCACATACAAGACTGAAACGACAAGAAACTGCTCGTAGAATCCGATTGCTACAACACCTACTTGCAGAACGCTCTAAACTTCCTATTCACTACAAAAAAAGATTATACACTATGATTATCAGACGAATTTGGACAAATAGAATTGAGCTCTGGAGATCCACCAAACCTTCAAATTCCTTCCGCATACAATGAAAATCCTACGTAAAATCCTTGATGCTCCTTATTACGTTACAAATAAACTCATCCACAAAGAGGATGTAGCCAATTCGGCCAATCCGGCGATCATCAAGGACAATCAATTAATATTATTAAAACTATTATAATAAATTAATATAATTAATAACTTATTATTAACAATATTAAAGGCATTATTTATTATGGTTTGCATACCTTAATTTTAGTTTCATTAATTGTATAAAAATCTTTGCAGGCGATTATACCCAAGACAGATAAACACAGTTAAAATAAACCTATAAAACAACACCAATAAGGGAAGTCATATTTCTTAACTAATAAATTTGCACTATGTTTAATTTACCTTTCTAGGTCACTCTAACATTTAATAATAAAATCTAATCTCCGTAAACACTTTACTTTCTTATCATTAACTTATGACAACAATATTATTTAACCTACCTCAATAAGCAGTTTATGAATATTATCAATTTATTTCATAATACTTTATTGTAGTAAAGGAATATGATTTTTTTTTTTATAGATTTATTTGACTTGGGCATAATAACTTGCAAACATTTTTACATAGTTATTGTTAAGGCTGTGAAACTTAAATTAAGGTATGCAAATCATAATGAAAATGTTTTAGATATTTTTAATAATAAGTTATAATTAAATCTGTTATTAAAATACATTATCCCCTATTCAAATACATATAATAAACCCCTGTTATTTTCCAATTATGTTTTTTCTTTTTTGTAACTATGTCAAGTGTTTGTATCTATTTCAGCCCTGACGAAGCCCTGCAACGTGGGGCGAAACGTTGGCTCAATAAAATAGTATAATTATCTACTATTTGATTTTTTTTTACCGCACCCGGACCATATTCCATTCATCATTCATACGGTCAATCAATAATCTTCCAGTATACCTACTTTATTATATTTATTTCTTATTACTAAGAAATAGCCCTTTATAATCAAATGCAAGTCGTTTTATAATTGTGGTTTTTTTTTGTATTACAAATATCAACTTGATGTATTGTTTTATTTTCAGTGCGGATTCATCAGAGTCAAACGTAAAACATACTTCATCGAACCCGTCGAGAAAGAGGACAGTGAAGTAAATCACGATCAAGCTCACCTGGTCTATGAGGATGAACATAATAATGACGTAACCTCTTTCAACTGTGCCACCAAGTTAGCCAAGGATGCGGATGACAACTTCGAAAATACCTACCAACGAAAGAACATGTCGAACGCCCCAAATTATATCGAATACCTCAATAAGACAGAGGATTCCAATTCTTCGAACAAGAGACTCCATATCGAGACCTTACTTGTTATGGATCAGTCCATGATGGATTTGCACGATGCGAGTGATTTGCAAAATTATGCCCTTACGGTTTTTAATATGGTACGTATCAGTCGAATCGCAAATTATTTAAACACTGACTGTACAGTCCCAAGTTTTCATTTATTAAGTTGCAATTATCAAAAATATATATTTATATTAATCAAATAAGATTGAGTCTTCCAAAACTATTATTAATATTGAATTCCTATCCAAAGGGTTTTTGTGTTTACCAGTTTATATATTGTTGAATATCTTTATATTCAAATGTCGAGGTTGTATTATGAGCGAGTTTGGCTAGTTGGTGAGAGACGGCTCTCCAGCCTGATAACCACTCTACAGAAGGCCTTCGACGAGGCATATTCAGTTAGTTAGGAAATAAGGATGGACCATGTCAAGGGATGAGCCCTGGAAACTGACGCAGGTAGAGGAGAGGTTCAGTAGTCTAGAAAGTAGGGTAACAGTTCGAGAAAGTTGATAAGGATAGGTAGGTAACAATCTTAGTTGCGGATGGACTAAGATTGTTGGGTAAGAAAAGGAAGAGATGATTGAGAGAGATAGGCCATAATCATGGATAAGCATAAATAAAAAAATACTCATTAGTGAACAAAATCTGCTATAAATCAAAGCTATCTCAAGTAGAGTGTACGCCACCCATGTATTCTAGACCCAGGACAAGGCTGTGGATCAAAGATCGATAATATTTTTTATTTCCAAAACCTCTTTATTATTATATATCATTACAAAATACAAATATATACTACAATACAATATATATATATACATACACACAAATTTACCTGATATCTTCGTTTGCCGTGTGGCATTATAAGATAAAGGAAATCGATATGATTTTCCTTAAGGCCCTTATTTATAGGCCTAGTCAATGTGGCTGTGACCAAGAAGTGGTCTTAACTTATCTACTTGAAATAGTCTCGTGCGTTATTATGGTATCGTTTATTTATTATTTTATCCACATTGCTAAGTATTAGTTACAAATAATCAATAATCTGAATATAACAAAGTGTTTTTTATAAAATAATGCAATTTACAAATTTAAGAGCTTTGGTGAGGCTTGAAGTGCTGCGCTCTGGTGGATTGGAGCTGAACTTCACGTTACATATATAATATTGTTACTATTAATTATATAATATAATAATAAATTTACAGGGAGATAAATGACGTGAAAACCGAAATAAGAATCAGAAGACAGAGATTCTACGGACACATGATGAGAATGGACCAAAGCAGACTAAACAAGAAACTCTTTGACAAAATCCGTGAATCCGTTGAAAAAAGAGCGTAGGAGGATATGTGAAGTAAATGAGGGAGAAAACAAAGAAATTTAAAATAACAGACAAGGACTGCCTGGATAGAGAACAGTACGGAAACAATTGAAATAAATAAATGTTCTTGCGACAAATAAAGAAAAACGGGTACTGCGTGGTCAGAAGAGAGGAAGCAAAGTCAGCAGAAATGATGAGAAGATACTGGGAGGGAAGAAGAGAGAAAGTGAGAAGGAAAAAGTTATGATATTCACGTGGTCTTGGAAGGGCGTTCCATGTTTAAAAAATATATATATATAATAAGGGATAGGTATTGAGTAATGTAATAGTATATAAACAATATTAAGAAACAACAGTATTTATTTATAAGATTTTTAAAAATGATTTCAATGATATGACTAAATGACTGAAATGAATGATTGTGGTGCATGACGTTGTGTGTAGTAACGTGGGTGTCGTCTTGTTCCTAAGGGTTGGCGTTCAGGTCTGATAGGCCCTTCTTAGGACTTTTTCTAGTCGAAGAGCATCCTGCTCTCCCTTCGATCTACTTACTTCTGTGTTGACTAGTTTCCCTCTCCTTCGTAGTGGCGTTACCTTTCCCAAATCGTATTTCTCATTGGCTATCATTAGCCACGCCCAAGAAGATTACAAGTGTTTGGTCTAGGTGTTGTTTATAAACTATAATTAACTTGCCTACCAACAAAGACAGCAGGCGATACCTGTTTTAATAGATTAGCTCGGAAAGGTCTCTTCCACATGTACCCATCAAACCAGTCAGGAGAAAGTGTTCCTAAGTTGTGTGTTAGTTTTAATTTTGTCAGCTGACATCCCAACCCATTTTAACACAATCTTCACTTCGTATGCCGACACATGTTTATTGTCAGTGAATAATGACTCTTCAATTGTTTCCCAAACCATCTAATTCCACGTCACCTGTATTGAAGAAGGATGCCAAAACTGGAGGATTAAAGTAAATCCCGCCAAACCACATTCACCCTTCGTCCTAAACCCCTGCCCCTCAGTATCCTTTAATAATACCTCACTTATTCCTGGCGAACAGATCCGTTACTTAGGACTACAACTGGACAGTCGACTGACTTGGAATCCTCATACAAGACTGAGAAGACAGGAGACTGCTCGTCGATTCCAACTATTACAACATTTACTAGATAAACGGTCTAAAATGCCAATCCATTACATAAGACTGATCTACATTATAGGCCTATCTGGACTTACGGAGTTGAGGTTTAGGACTCCACTAAACTATCGAATTCCTCTCGTATCTAATTCTTACAGTCCAAAATCTTTACTTTGTCATAAATCAAGTCATCTATCAGGATCTCAATGTCCCATATGGAATATGTTGCCGATTTGGCCAGAACCAGATACCAATCCTTCCATGATAAACTTCCCAACAACCCAAACCCATTTACCTGGCTTCTCCTCTAGAAATGTTATTGGGGCTCTATCAATGTGTAAATTCTCAACATGTCTGTATCATGACATTGTTCAATTAACTGGTAATGTATTTTATACAGTTGCAATATCAATATAACGTTATTAAAAAAAGTTTTAATTTATTTTTATGGGTGTGACTACAATCGCCACACAAACCTAAAGCCGGCACTGGAGTAGGTATGAACTCTTGGAACTGTCTAGAAACATTGTAATGTTTCTAGTAACCATAACAGCAACGCTGATTTTCTCCCCGTGTATTCTTCTATATCCTTACCTAAAACTAGACTATTGAGATTCACATCATGGGACTGTCATGAAATAAATTTCAACTAACTGAAGTGAAGATTCAGCCTAAACACATCACTTGCTAGGTCATAGCTTCATAATACACTATAATAAAGAAACTCAACAGCCAAAACTCATAGCACCTTTTCCTGTAATAAACATAACCAATATTTTGTTGTTTAGTCAAATAATCTGACTTTAAGATTCTATTCTTCTAATTATGGACTATATTGTAATTTTTCATAGGCCCAGTCCTTATTCCATGACCTGAGCATAGACCCTCCAGTCGACTTGGAGATAGTGAGAATAATTGAAGTAGAAGATCCGAAGGATGTTGTAAGATTATATTAAAGAATACGTTTTAAATAATATTTTTATCATAACCCTTTACAGAGGTTTTAAAAATATTTTTAGCTCAACTTCAGACAAATACGCCAGGGAACTGATGAACTAGATATATTTTCTACCTGGCAGCGTAGAATCAATCCGAAAGATGAGAAACATCCGAACCATCACGATCTAGCCGTTCTGCTCACTGGGTAATCTTTTCTCAATAATAATTTTTACTATTACATCGGCATTATAGAGACCCTGGTAGTACACATATTAAAGATAAATCAAATTATTTAAAGTGAAATCTTCTACTGGGAGAGTTTTTTATTGATACTTTTAATTTATTGCAATAGATATTACAATCTGCCATCCAGTTGTGGGCACTAAGTAACAGTGATGAATGATCACATTCATACTAAAATAAAATAAAATATGAATAAAAATAAATAAATAAATGAAAAAAGTACATAAAAATAAATAAAATCTCTCTTAAAATATATACAAACAGAAGGATAAAGAAAATGAATATAATCAAACTATGTGTATGAAAAAATAAATAAAATAAAATAAGCACTAGTCACATTTACACTCCTATATACAATATTAACACAATCGACCTGAGGATCCCTGAGCCCACTCTATCCCCCACGTGTGAGGGGTAGAGCAGAGCTCAAAAGATCCCAGCGCATCCCTCTCGCCGCATTGTCCATTTTTATTTTACAATAAGCCTCTAGACAACTGCCGTTTCAACCTTCTAGGTGGGCTGTAGGGATGGGTGGAACTAGATTAGGTTTGAACCAAAGGATTAGGATGGTTGGAAAGGTTTATATGGAATTTTGAGGATTCGGTTGGTATGAGATCAAGGACAAAGAGATATAAAGGTCATTTTTAAATCTAATTAGAACCTTGAATGAACAACACTCTTCCTTGTTCATATTTATTTTATATCATTATAATGAAAACAACGTTTCGGGTTTATCACCCCATTTTTAGGTCTCTAAAACAAATACATAACATGCCTAGAACATTTACGATATATCATAATTACTATTTAAAATTTTGTAAACAATTACCCGATAAACATCGATATATAATAATTACAATATTTTCCTCCTTATTAGTCTAATATAGCTAATACCAACATATTTTTGTCACACTGTAAAATTTCTTTAACAATAAACAGTTACATTTTTAAATAGGTTGATATAAATACCTTCCTGAAAGGTTATCTTTAACACTGATAACAAATAGATCAAAGCCAAGCCAACATTCTCCTACCTCTATTACTTAAAAGATGACTTAATTTAATAACAAAACATATTTTTTTAAGCATTACATATTAACAACACATTAAATTATTCTAAAACTAGTACTATTATACTACCTTAAATTATTAATTTATTTGCAATATCTATATAGTGTGTACCTAAAGTTTTGGTATTTGTTTTAAAATTGATTGCTTTATCGAGGTTTTTAGTGATGAATACTGCTTCAGTTATTTTTCTATTTCTACTATAATTTACCGTGTCTAAAAGTTCTTAATTTTTTTTAAAATATTTATTTATTGCTATTTACAACTGTACATTATAATACATTTAGTAAATCTGATCTAAGTTAAATTGGAGTGTTACAGGCGTGTAGAGAAACTACCCATTGGTAGCACTCTAATGACATTTTACATTAGCTGGTCTCGTGGCCATCTTCTTTTCAGGCGCCTCGGAGGATTGTCAAGAATGGGAGAGGATGCAAGATTAGGAAGTAGGGGGTTTGAGTGGTTAGGGAGTTCATAATGGAAGGAGTGATATCTGGTTCGGGCTAGATCGGTTACATAGAGACAATTAAGGTTCTTAATTTTACAATTATTCTTATGTTGCTCAATAGTCTATCATTATTGTCAATTTTATCCTTCATATTATTGAGAAAATTTTCTAATTTATTATTATTGTATAAACCTAACTTCATATTATAATGATCGTATTCTATAAATTTCTTTTTAATTTTATCAGTTAGTCCATAGTTAGTATATGGTTAATATAATTTAGTTTAAAATATTGATGATTATAAATAATAACAATTTACTTTTCCTATTTGGTCTGTATACTATCCTTATCTGTTTTTTTACTACCTATATTTATATTTTTATAAAAGTCAGTAATACTCCTTTCATTAGTTTTTTTAAATTAATACAGCTCTTGATTATTTTTTTTTTAGACACGAAACGGCTTTATAGACCACGGGAATATCATTTCTTCCCACCTCTTCTTCATTCTTTCAGACTGGATTCTTTTTTCTTCTTCGCGCCGTACTCTACCCCTTCTCACCTCTTTGGCACTCACTAGGACCTTTATCTTCTCTAATTTTTCCCTATATTCATCTCTATTAAGGCAGTTTCGACTTGAGATTCCTGATTTCCCCGTTTCTTTCTTCATCTGCTTAATGTAACTCCCGCCCTCTTTATATTCCCACATTTTTCCAAAGATCTCCCTATTAATTCTGCTCGGTTTCATCCTGACCATATAACCGTAGAAACGCAGCCTCCTAAACCTAATGTTCGTTTCCAGGTCATCCATTTCTCTGTATAATTCTCTGCTAGGCCTCAGCCTATATCCCTCCGGTAACTTTACTGGCCCATAAATCCTCCTAAAGGTATTCCTCTCTGTTCCTACAAACTCCTTCATTACTTTATCCAGCACTACATTGAACAGTACCGGGAACAGACAATCCCTCGCCTGACCAGAAAGGGCCCACTGATGACTCCTTGAAATTTCACCTTCGAGATCGGGTTGGTCAGTGTTTGCTCAACCAACCTCCTTGTCTTTCTGTCCATTCCATATTCTTCCAGAAACTTCAGTAAAGTCTACAAAGAGATATGAAGATATGAAGGCCTGGAGTTGTAGTAATTTATTAGTAGCTTCAGATTCAGAATTAGACCTTCCTTTCCTGAAACCCCCTGACATTCCCCAATCATCGGATGCACTTGCGGATCTACTCAAGGGAGCCCTAGAAAAGATCTTGTAACTTACGGACAACGGTGAGATTCCCCTGTAGTTGTTGACGTTAGTTCTTGGACCTTTCTAATGCAACGGGTGTATAATTATAGTCCTCCACTCATCCGGAATCCTCTCCTCCAGCCAAACATCCATCATCCTATTTATATAATATTTTTATATCCTTATAAAAATATTCCTTAATATCAATATCCTTGATGTTATATTAATATTGTCGTTATATTTTATATTATTCTTAGTAGTTTCCTCTATTCTACTAACACTAATCACTGTCTGGCGTGATAGTTAATAGTACATGCGATGTAATGAACCAAATGTCACTTCAACCATCATGTGCATATCCCTTGACAGTGAACTATCGAACATTTTCAATTATGGCTACAAAAGTTACAACCACTATCATAATAGTAACCCAAGACTCCATAGGCCAAATCCACACAGTTTAGCTTCGAATGAGAGTAAGGTTATGCCTGTTTATAATACTATTATAAACTTGAAGAAAAGGGTATGATGGGAGGATACGCTTCCAGGCCGAGTGCCGCCAGAGGGCGTGGTCAATTCCTCTGTTAGGCACGACATCCGGTACGCCATTGTTGACAGTTAAGAGTTGCTGCTGCACTCCGCATGCCATAAATGGCTAAGCAGGGGGATTAAACAAAAAGTTGAGAGTTACTCAAAGCTTATTGACAATTTTTTATTAATAATGTTTTTTTTATTCTCTGTCACTTTTTTGTTGCACATTACTTTTTTTTTTAGTAAACAAATGTCTCCATTATATCAGAAACAATTATTTATTTGTATCAAACTTTATAATTTCATCTTTAACTGAAAGGAAATTACTTTTTTATTAATTGTGGCTAGAAAATATTAATTGAAAAATTGACCAAGTTAATTCAATTTTATATTCATTCCTTACTTTTTAGAACAGTAAGTATATTTCGGGATCTTTAATGTTCACATTGTAATGAGTCTGAACAGAATAGAGGAACAAGCATGGCCTTATCGATTTTCTTTATAGATATACCAAATTATAGGAAATAATATTTACTACAATTTCTATTATCTTTACATTTGCGATTAAATGAACGCTTTCACAGATAATTACATTAATTTTCAAAATTAACTTCAACGTAAAGTTGCCTCCAATGGGCGTGACCTAATTCCCATCCCGTCATTTTGATTAGTAGAGTAAGGTTATGTCAGCCCATGATTATAAACTGGTAAGTTTGAGATTGAAGGTCATAAATTAAAAAAGAATCGTTTCTTTATTAAGTAAATAATATTTAGCAATGTTTGAAGAAAAAAATATGTTTAACAACTATAAAAGTACAACTATGAAAGTAGTACAGAGAGACTGCATGTTAAATTTTTAAGTACTTGTTCAAAAATTTGAAAGTTTTTCGTAAATTTAAGAGCATGATGATGCTCAACGATGAACATGATGTTGAATTAAGATAATCTTTTGGATAATCCGAGTGAACGCAAGAACATTATCGCAATCTTTGTTTGATTTTGTTCTCAATTTGAATTTTTGCTCAATAGGATTTTTTATTTACACAAGTGTCTCATTACCTTTTGTAGGTTCTAGAATACAATTGTTCTTAATGTTCTAAAAGAGTATCAGTAAACATGACACCATTTTTATAAGAGGGTCAAAACAAATTTATATTACGTGAACAAAAATAAATATTGAATAAGTATATTTTTGTTCAACATATTAATTTATTTTTAACTATAGCTAAAAAATACAACAAATGTCAATACGTTAGATTTACAATCAAACATTATATTTTTGTTATCATTAACTAGTCATACACGAACGGCTTTTGCGGAAGAGTTTGCTACAGATCGAATCGGCAGTTTTCCTTCATTGACAACTAACGTACCAATAATAATATTAATGATAGCCCGTATCTCATTAAATCTAAGGTAAAGGATTTTTTAAAAATTTATTGTGTACAATAAACTTTGGTTCAAACCTTATCTAGTTCCACTCATCCCTACAGCCCAGCTAGAACGTTGAAACGGCAGTGGCCAAGAGACTTATTGTAAAATAAAAATGGGCAATTTGAGTTTTGTCAGTAGTCAGATGCTTCACTCAGGTTGAGTATTTGTGGCTTTAGCGCACTTGCTCAGCCTCCACTGGCTCACTACCAGTGATGCGGTGAGAGGGATGCCCTGGAATCTCAATGAGCTCTGCTCTACCTCCCAGACGTGGGGAATAGTGTAAATATTGTATATAAGCGTGTTAATGTGACTGGTGATTATTTTATTTATTTACTTTTTCATATACATACATAGTTTGATGATGTTTATTTTCTTTATCCTTCTGTTTGTATATATTTAGAGAGAGAGAGAAATTTTGTTTATTTTTACGTAGCTTTTTTTCATTTATTTATTTGTATTCTTATATTATTTTATTTTAGTATCACTATTACTTATTGACTAACAACTTTGTAGCAGATTGTAATATTTATCAATAAATAAAAAAAAGTTATGGTTTCAACTTGGATCTACACGTTTGTCTCTTGCCACAAATTCCAGATGTGTTCAAATGCTAAAACAAGGGAAGCAACAAATCTCGATGTTCAAATGCTTGTTGTCTGGGGCTTTAGGGCGTAAAACCCTGAGGTCATCAACGCCCAACGAAACGCTTTTTTTGTCGGCTATTATATTGGATTTACAATATTTTCAATATAAAAAAGAACAAAATGAAGATAAGCTAAACGAAAGAAAACGTTTATATCATAGTTTGTTCATGATAAAATAGAACTCTTAATAGATAACCTACATTAAAGAGCCACTACACGTTTGCAAATTTGTGGTTTCCAGGTTCTAATTAATTAAAGAATTTTCCAAACCTTTGGAGTTATTAATAATTATATAGTTAAACCTTGTTTTTGGTTGTATATTTTAAAATTCTATTGATTTGGTATAAATATATTATTTCAAACTTTGTTGATCAACTTTAACTGTTTATTTTTGATTTAACAAAGCACAAATATATTTTTATATAGACAGTAGGGGTACAGTATTCATGATGCTTAAATGTAAAATGTTTAACCATGTTAAATGTTATAAGTATAGGATTGTGAACAGCCCTATTTAAAGTCATGTTAAATATTAAATGCATAAGAGCTCCTAGCGGATTTTCTGAGCAACTTGTTTTATAACCTTATCTTCCTAAACTTCATGTTATTGTTTACTTCTAAGTTTTGATTAAAGTCATTTATTACAAGTCTAAAGTGAAAGTTTGGTTACTGAGTGTTTTGTTGAACTTCTAACTTGTGAGGAAGAGAATCAAGATGAGCTAATTGACAACTGTCATTGCATTATTATTATTATTATTGTCATCCATTGCTTTATTAGTTTTTGAAATATCCAAAACAATACTAACTCAATCAAAACACAAACTGGGAGCAAGTAACCTAAAACACCAAATAAAATTTTTACGAGCTCAGCTGGTCTGTTGCGTGACGTCATTCTCCATTTAACAGACTCTCAACTATATGGGTATTCATGATTTTTAGTTTTACATGTTAAAGCGTGTTAAATGGAAAAACTCATCTTAAATAGAGAAATATTTCCTTCTTTTACCAATTTAAAACGATATAACATGTAACATGGTTGAGAGTCTGTTACTAGGTCTGTTAAATGGAGAATGTCGTCACGAAACAGACCAGCTGAGCTTGTCACCGTTTTATTTGTTGTCGTGTTACGTTACTCACTCGTACTTTGTTTTTTTCTTTTGTCTTGTGTTATGGACTTTTTAAAAAATACACTTAGTAGCCAAACTTTTACACTTCTACTTTTCACTTATTTTAGGCATGCTGTAATAAATTACCGTAATCAAAACAAAGAAGTAAACAATAACTCGAAGTTTTGGAAGGGTAGGTTACTCAGAAATAAAGTTGCTCAGAAAATCCGCTAGGGGCTCTTATGCATTTAACGTTTAACATGACTTCAAATAGGGCTGCTCACAATCCTATAGTTATAACATTACATTACATTTAACATGGCAAAACATTTTACATTTAACACAACATCATGAATACCCCTAATGTTATATTGTTTTAAAATGGCAAAAGAAGGATTTATTTCTCCATTTAACACACTTTAACATGTTAAACTAAAGATCATGAATACTCTTATTATAGGTTTGTTGTTTCCTTTGTTTACCACGCATCTGTACAAGTTTTGGATTTGCGGCAAGTAGCAAACATGTAGATCCAGTATAGTGCCGAATTCACCCGTTTGCCCATTGTCGCAAGTACAAAATACCAAAAAATTCTTACGAATTTGACACGATTTAACATTCGACTTAATTTATTTTTACTATTAATTTATTACTTCGTTCTAGAATTTTTATCTAAGTAGAAACTTGTTAATTTAATTACCTAGACATGTAATGTCTTCATAAAAATATACTCGTACTCTTATAAATAAAAAATAAACTGTTAAATTGTATTAACAACATTTTAAAACAATGGATTTACACCGACCGAATCAATATAATTTTAAAATATACAATCATAAACAGGAGTTAATTAATAACTCCAAAGGTTGTGGAAATTCGTCAATTCATTAAAACTCGAAGATCACAAATATTAATCGTTTGGTGGTCCTTAAACAGTGCAAGCGCCCCTTTGATTCTTGCCGGTACTCAACAAGTCGGCCGCAAATTCAGGCCAACTTGTCCCAACCATCCAAATAACTCATCCACACGCTTGCGCATGCGCAAATTTGGTGTAGTTTGGCAAACGTGTAGAGGCAACAAGATTATATAGCCATAACACTAAGCTCATCCATGAAATAAACATTCAGATATAATACTAATAATAATTTTTTAATATTATTAAATTGATTTATATATAGAACTTTTAGTCATATTTTAAACAGAAAATCTCAATTGATGTTGCAGAAGGGACATTTGCGATGAAGCCGATTCTTGCCACTACGTCGGCTTAGCAGAATCGAACGGCGCCTGTCGACCAAAGAGGCAAGCCGCCATCTGCAAAGACACTGGGCTCATGTTGGGATATATCATCGCCCATCAGATCGCACATACGTCAGTTTTTATAAATTAATGATTAGTTTAAGATACATCTTCGTTCTTACGAAGAATTCGGTCGACCTCAAATCGTAGTGATTGAAAGTGTTAAGGCATCACCATAGCAACCTCGAGTCAAGTGTCGATATAATTTCAGGCTGAGCTATATTCTATATTCTAATCTCCAAAAGGCGGATCTACATGTTTGCCGCTCGCCACGAATCGGAGGCTTGTACAAATGCTCGGTAAAAAAAAGGAACCATCCGAGCGGACCATCCATATGTCAGTGTTTTTCAGAGAGGCAAGCATGGTGGACGTACAAGTGTTTTCAGCCATTGCACTGGGATTGTATTATTTTTATTACAAAGAAAAAGAAAATTAAATAAAATAACCTTTAAGACACCTGTAACCTCCTAACAGCTCTCAGTTGCAACTTGACAAAGAACAATGGTGGAGATGCTACACGAGCGCTCTCACGAACCCCCTTAGATCTGTGTCTAAAAAAACCGACTCTCGACAGATCGGCAACAAGGTTAGGCCAACTCGTACCAGACAAACCAACTATCCACATGCTTGCGCATGCATGAGTTCGCTACGGCTTGGCCAACATGTAGATCCGCCTTAATATACTAAAAAATAATGTTTTCTGTTTTACTTTATTTTTAAATAAACAGCTTTCTCCATTATATCAGAAACAATTATTTATTTGAATCAAACTTCATATTTTAATGTTTTCCTTAAAAGTTAACACAATTTTATATTCACTCCTAACTTTTTGGAACAGTAAATATATTTTAGTTTTCTTTATATCCACATTGAAATGAGGTTGAACAGAACAAAAAATAAAGCATGAATTTATCGAGAACGGCTTAATAGATTTTTATTATACACATAACAAATGATTGGAAATAACATTTACTACAACTTTTATTTCTTCACATTGGTTTTACAGATAGTTACATCAATGTGCCAAATACATTTTAACTTCATCGCAAGTTTGCCTTTAAGGGCCGGATCCCCCACCCCTTATCGTCATTCATGTTAAGGAGGAGATAGGGTTATGGCACCCCATGTAAATACGCTTTGATCGTTACAGGTTAGGAGTAGGACACGATTCAGCAGATTGGTCTGCCGAAGGTACCTCCAGCGTGATGAGTCCTCTCATCACCCTTAGTCCTAAAATTTGGACAGAACAGAGTCGTAACGCAGTGCTGTCATCCATTAAGTAAGTATGTACAAATGAGTTCTGGTCAGGTTTATATTTTGTAAGTAGTGATATTGTGAGCATTACTAAGACTCATGGGGATGTAATGTGATGATATGAAGCCAAAACAAAAAGATTTGTGTATCGATAAAAAGCCTTATTTTATGCTTCGATTATCTCTGATGAATAGATAAAGATAACTTAAGTTACCATACGGCCGGAATTAGAATGGATTGTCCGGGATCGGGCGCTTCATCTGGGACACAATTTAGTCGAGTTGAACAGGCCAGTGTTCCCGAATAAATAACTATTAGGGATGCGACATCGATAAAAAAAACATCGATGTTCAATACTAAAACATAGATATAAAAAAGCATCGACAAAAAAACATCGATTTTTTTTTTAACCATTTCTGTAACATAAAGACTGTTCTAAAGACTACGCATGCTCCGGCCAGTCAGAAGTGCTTTTTCAATCAACCAATAGGACTCCAAAAAACATCAATGTTTTAAAATATCGTTGCTTACAATACATTACCCATAAACATCGATGTTTTTGAACAACTATTTCAGAAACATAAGGTCTGTTCCAACGATCACACATTTCACGGCCTGTCAGAAGGGGTTATTAAACAAAGAACCCGACATCGACTACAAAAAACATCGATGTTTTCTGTAGTCGATGTCGGATTCTTTGTTTCAAAAAGCACTTCTTACAGGCCGTAGGACGCGGGATCGTTAAAACAGACCTTATATTTCTGAAATATTTGTTCAAAAACATCAAGGTATTTTGAGTAATGTATCCTAAGGAACGATATTTTAAAACATCGATGTTTTTTGTAGTCTATGTCGGATTCTTTATTTCAAAAAGCACTTCTTTCAGGGCGTAGCACGCGGGTTCGTTGGAACAGACTTTATGTTTCTGAAATATTTGTTCAAAAACATCGATGTTTTTTGTAGTCTATGTCAGATTCTTTGTTTCAAAAAGCACTTCTTACAGGCCGTAGGGCGCGGGATCGTTGGAACAGACCTTATGTTTCTGAAATATTTGTTCAAAAACATCGATGTATTTTGAGTAATGTATTGTAAGCAACGATATATTAAAACATCGATGTTTTTTGTAGTCTGTCGGATTCTTTATTTCAAAAAGCACTTCTTACAGGCCGTGGAATGCGGGATCGTTGGAACAGACCTTATGTTTCTGAAATAGTTGTACAAAAACATAGGTGTATTCTGGGTAATGTATTGTAAGCAACATTATTTTGATATTGAACACTGATATTTCAAAACATCGATGTGTTTTTATCAATGTTGCATTCTTATTTGCAAAAACCACTTCCGACTGGCCGGACTATACGTCGTCGTTAGAACAGACCTTGAGTTACTGAAATGGTTGTTCAAAAACATCGATGATTAGAAAACATCGGTCTTAAAACATCGATGTCGCATCCCAAATAACTATGAAAGTTTTACGGTCAGTCGGAATGACAGTAAAACCAAGCTGGATTACTGAAGAGGCCTCGGCCTGGTTGTCCTAGGGACACCATTACACTTTGCCCAGAATAAGCTGTATCCTTGAGATAATTAATTTGGTTATTAACTATTGCGTTTGGTAGAAGGTGAAAACAGATAAATGATAAATTGAAATAAAGGATTTACTGCTTTACTGTAACAAAGTAAGATAAGCACTGTTGTATTTATGAATAGTTAATTTTGCACTTGTAACTGTCAATAAATATTTCATAACACTGTTTGATATAGTAGGAGAAATAGAAACTATGTTTTCTGATAGATACTAAACTGTTTGGTGAAAGGAAATAAAATAACAACTGATACACAAGGTAAGAAAAACAAAACACACCAAAAGTAGTTAAGATCACCATCACACTGTTATCTCTAATCCAAAGAGGTTATACTGCAGTAGTTAAGAATTACTTCTGCTAGTTACAGCTCACTTAGAGGTTCTTACACTAGGAGTATTAATATCATGAATACTCCTAGTGTGTTGAATGTAAAATGTTTTACCATGTTAAATGTTATAAGTATATCATGAAAACTACTACTCATACGATGATAAACTACTTCATAGCCCATTAAACTAACTTTCATTTGAGTGCTAATAGACATCTGTACGTCACATAGTTCCTGAGATATAGATTTCTCAAAATAAATTAACAAAGTACTAATCTTTCGATTTTTAAGAAATTTTGATTTTTAAAAAGCTGTATCTCGAGAACTATTGGACGTAAATAGCTCTTTTAGGGCTAATATTTCAGCATATTTACTCTTCTTTAAATAATGTGCTCTTAGGTTTTCTAGTGTTGGTAGTTTTTAAGATGTAGAGCACCGACTGAAAAATTAGTGTTTTTTAAGGTTTTGAATCAGCCGTCATTTTTTATTCCCCCTACCTATACTTGGCAAACTCATCAAATTTGACTAGTAATTATACATAGTTTTCATTAAAGTAATCAAAAATTGGGGTGAGATAACTGACTTTTTCTTCCCGGTTCTTGTACTATATCAATCCTTCGAGGACAGGACTGCTAGTTCCTGTAAGACTCATCCTGGCCATTCATCACCTAACCTAATTAAATTAGAAAAACTAAGTTGTCCTCGATTGGCCTTTACAACTTATGGTAACCTAGTTACATAGTTACAATAAATTCCCGTTTAATGATTATACTAATATATTTCGACATATACGTGATGCTTCATACTAACTCGAAATATTGTCATTAAAATAAAAGAAAACGGCAGCTCAGATGCTTAGAAGACTACCCTGCTTCCGAGTTCAAAGTAACTGACATACTGCCAGGAGTGATGTACGATGCGGACTATCAGTGCCAGCAGTTGCTGACTCCAGAAGCTAGAAGTTGCTGCGTTGTAGGAGTAAGTATAGATAAAACTCATCTTCCCTGCATAGTTTTTCTTTATTTAGACATATATAAGCCCGAGGCGTCTGAAAAGAAGAAGGCCTCGAGACCTTATATTGTAAAAATGTTTTTAATGATTGGAGAAGTTTGTCGAGGGGGGCGGGGGGAGGTGCGGTCATCAAAGAACAACATAAATAAACAAAACCATATTTATTTATTTTATGCCGACGTTTCGACCTGAGTTTCAGGTCTTCATCAGGGTTTATGGCGTAGAAGGTAGGCCTAAAACTGAAACGTCGGCATAAAATAAATAAATATGGTTTTGTTTATTTATGTTGTTCTTAGTGACCGCACCCCCTGACAAACCTCTCCAATCATTAATCTATGGTCAACTATCAACACCTCATTAAAAATGTTTTAGAGTGCTACCAATAGGTAGTTTCTGTACATGCTTGTACCATTGCCTGTTTTATAGATTCGATACTTAGGACTCCATCTTGACTAGAGACTTACTTGGAATCCAGACACAATACTGAAACGACAAGAAACTGCAGGTAGATTTCGATTGCTTCCACACCTACTTGACAAACGCTCTAAACTTCCCATTCACTACAAAGAATTACTATACACTACGATAATCAGACCAAACCATCAAATTCCTCCTGCACACAATCCAAAATCCTACGTAAAATCCTTGATGCTCCTTATTACGTTACAAACCATCCACAAAGACCTTAACATCCCATTCGTTGCAGATTTAGCCCAAAACAGATATGCGTCTTTTCAGTCCAAACTCCTTACCTATACCATTATGATATTACAGTGGTGCAATATACACCATTATGGTATATTACCAGTATGATGTTTGAAATTTTATTTATTTTCTTTCTTTTTTTTCCAGTCCAGTGTTTAGGAAGCTAGGTACTCTGTTCGAATCCAGTTGTAACAGATAATTATTTATTGTGTTACTGTACCTGTGTGTCAACCCTGTGGGTTCGGGAGCCCTCCTGGATCTCACCCAATCCCTATAAAATGGACACTCTTAGTTGGGGTAAAATACTGTCGGTTGAGCGTGATCAAGAACAAATTGTATCCTTGTTGTTCCAGAAGCAGTACCTCCTTAAGAATTGTATATCCTGACTCTTCTGTATGGGTTTTAGCGGTACAGGTTCATCCTCGTAATTGCCATGGATGCTATACCTCGTTTTTTATTAATATTACAACCTGAGTTAGTGTTTTTCTTTTTTTTTAATTTTCGGAATGAATAAATTGAAAATAAACAAGACAGCGTAAATATTAAACAACATCTAATGTATTCCATTTTTGGTGCCAGTAAAAAAGTTCTTTATAAAAGAGGATTATATATATTTAGACTAATTGCCGTATTATTATGATATTACTTCAAATTTACTTGATGTATTTTTTTTACAGTTGTAAATATCAATAAAAAAAATTTTAAAAAGACATAAAAGCATTTGTATATAATTATCTTATTTTATTTCAGGATTGCCAAAGCTTAGCTTGTGATTTTGAGGGTACCTCTTGTACTAACACTGGCGTCATGCCTGCACCAGGAACCTCCTGTGGCGTGAATAAGGTATTTATATGCTGCTCGCTGTCTTTGACCGAGTCTATACATTTGGTCTATACATCTCCATTCATATACATTTGGATTATCTATAAATATATATGTGACATACGTTTGCAGTGGTGCTTTGACGGAGCCTGCTTGGAAGCTGGGAAGAGACCACTAGCTGGAGATGGTAATTGGGGCTCCTGGTCGGAATGGAGCCCGTGTTCCAGGACTTGTGGAGCCGGAGTATCTGTGTCCACGAGGGAGTGCAACTCCCCGCCACCAATGCACGGTGGGAAATCTTGTAGTGGCAACAGGAATCGCCATAAGATCTGTACAACAGAAGTAATTTTTAGAATCCGTTCAACTAATAGTACTATGAAATAATGTTATTAATTTTGTTTTCCTAAGTATTATACTGGAGACCTATGTAGGTACAAGATTTGCAATGTCAAAATTTAGCTCCTGGAACACCCGCGAAGTAAATATTGACTAACCTAGGTGCGATTCGAACCGGCAACGTTCTGAACCAAGCACTCTAGGACTCTCGCTCCAACATGATCCTACATCATGTCGTCTATACAAATTTTCTTTTAAAAGATTAAAATGGAATAGCATGTCCCTTTCTTCCTTGTCTTTCAGCGCCACGGGGTTTCGGCTGTAGTGGGGTTGTATGAAGCATGCCTTCAACTGAATTGCCAGACACACTTCACTTTTGTTTGGCTGGTTGGGTTTGAGTGGACTGTATAATTGAAAAATGAAACATGATTGAATGAAATAAAATTCTATTGTTTATGTTACAAGTGGTGTAGGGGGTGACTGAAAGAAAACATTTATGATTAGATGGTTAGTAACATTTTGAATGACTGGGCTATGGAAATTGTAGACATAAAATTGAGGTGGTTGATGATGAGTGGATGTTAACTATTGCTAGGTGGACTTACTCCATGGTTCTTTCTTCCCTCCACATTCTTATGCCCCTCTTCTCTCTGCTTCTGGGAACAACTCCGGGAATTCTACTCACTCATGATTCCTGATGAGAGACAAAAGAATGGACTGCTTCTGCCAGAAGGCAATATGGCTATTTTCTCATTAGTCTGGGTTGCTTCTCTTGCCACCGAGAGCGCTAGAGGAGGCAAGCTTTTGTTGCTGGCCACGTGGGCGCTGGTATTGCCTTTGTAATGGGAGCCCCCCAATTCAATTCAGACCATGGCGCTAGTAGTGCCTACATTATGGCAGCCTTTCCAATTCAACCTTTCGGTTGCCGTATCGGCATCGGAAGTACGTGTGCCCCAGTAGCTAATAAATTGAAAATTTATTTTAAAAATCTTGTTTTTTCATAATCTGGTTTAATACAACAAAATAGTAGAAGTTATCTATAACACGGTCCCGCACCATATTGCGCCACTGGAAACACGACCTTCCTTTCTCTGTATGATGGCTTTCAGGCGCAGATCCTCTTCTGCGGAAAAGTGCTCTGTTTCTATGGCTTTCCTCCCTTCTCTGACACTTGTGTAATTCGATGGGGAAGTACTTCCTGAGCGGAACAAATTCCTCGGATATAACTCACCTCCTGTTACCTCCCTTCAATGAATTATCCTTTACTTTCTTCTTCTACTTATTCTTCTACATTTCTTACTTGGAGATTTTTATGGGGAACTAGAATTCCTCTTCTCTTCAGTTGGAACATAATCGCATCCTCTCTCAACAAGAAGTCGAGAAGCACCTTCCTCCCTGCGGGATTCTAATTTCAGACATGATCTGGACGTTCCTTGCACATGACATTCTTCTAGCTTAGATGAGGATAGCTGATAATAATCTTTTAAATAAGAACAGATTCAGCCTTTGTATAGTTACGTATTCTTCATATATTTGTCTTAAAATTTGAGATGATTCACATTTATTGCTGTCACATTACTAGTCTCGCAAAGTTTCATCTTGGAGCCTCTTGTGAATAGTCATGACATAAAAAGGCGAATATTTGCTTGGGATTCTCCCCCGCCCGCTATAAATATTCAAAATTTCTACGAAGATGATATATTTTATAAATAATAATAATAGTTATGATTATCATCAAAATTTAAAAACACTCTTAGGATGTTTATTGATTGTATAGAAACTTAAAGATAGGTTTTTATATTTGGTAACGTATAAATCTATATTGATAAATTATCATTATTACATCAAAGCAATAACTAAAAGGGAAAAAAAAGACATAATTATAATTTTTTTTTCCTACGCCACAGGAAGTGGGCTATTACGCCATTTTCCCTCTCGCAGCCCAATACAATTTTACTCTTCCTCTTAGTTGGCCCGCATCTCGCTCAACATCCTCCAGACCAACACACGCCAAAAGATGGTCCCCATCCATGTCCCCCGTGTTGGATAGAGGACATTTCGGGGAATCTACGATGCCAATTCGATGGAGGTGTTTTTGGAGCAAATCATGTCCTGTTACTAGTCGAAAACAGGCCACTCTTTCAGCTCTGCTAAGCTTGCCGAGGATTCGTTTATCCTTATGCAGTAGGTTCTCCCACTTCTTTCCTTCCGCTTGAACTTTGTGTCTAGTACTTGTTCTGTCCTTACAATAAGAGCTTATAAGTGATTTCACTGTTCTGTAGGAAAGTGGTAGAACAGGCTGGTTCTCTGCACAACCAAGTTTAGCCAACTTGTCAGCTTGCTCATTACCATCTATGCCAACATGGCCTGGTATCCACTGCAGAGCTATAGCCCTTCCTCGTTTCTTCATGATAGCAGCCATGTTTCTGCACTTTTCTTCCGTGGGTGACTCTGCGGCACCTGATGTTGTTAATTTTTGTATTACGGCTTGGGAGTCGTTATAATAATTATAATTATGTTATTATTTAGATATTCCAAATCATAACCTTGAGTCTTTAGGAGTAAATAACTGTATTTGTATTGTTGATAGGTAACTGTGGTGTGTATGAGAAACTCTGATAAGGTCTACATTGTTCTCTTCATCGTTATTATGGAAAATTATGTGCAACATTACTCCTTAGTTTAATTCATATTTATGCGAATTTGAGATTCGATCTCAATTAAATAGAATACATTGGAAGTTAGTTGAACTCTTTGGCAAACTTAATCGACAGATGTGATCCAATTAAAACCGTGATGATAGCATTTTTTTATACAAATACAATTATTATCTCTTTAATTATATTTTCAACAAGATTAAATTAAACTGACTTAAGCCAGTATGGTCAGGTTACTTACCTTCCGCCATTTCTAAGATATTTTCGCCTTTATTATTTTATACAGTCACCTATCGTCTACTGGTCATTTTCATTTTCTCGTCTTTATTCATCTTAATTAAGGTTGTTATCTCGTTGTCGTTATTTATTGTGTTTTTGAAGGCACCAGTAAAAATAAGTTTTATTCATTTATGTATTATTACTGACTGCATCTTCCCCGACCATCTTCTTGTATCACTCTACGGTCAATTATTAACACCTCATTAAAAAGAAGGTTATAGTGCAGTGTTCCTCATAATCATCACCAGTAGCGCTCGCTGTCGTCCATTATCTACTCAAGTAAATAATTTACACATTTATTTGTATATGCAAAATGAAGAAGTGGATCATTAGAACATACTCTCCGTTTTCCTAAAAATATATTAGTGTAATTCATGGCTCCTTCTCATTAAATCCTCTAAATATTATTCTTTTCAAATTATTATATTATTTAATATCAGCCTGATTTCAGCCATGCGACGTTGAAAGTCATCCATTCCGTGATATCCAATGTGCAGAATATAACGACTGGGTTTTCCCTGAAGATGGTGAAATCCACAAATGGAAGGGTTTTTTCGTCAGTAATGGTAGCGTAAACTTTGAAATCTTTTGACGTAGCACGACTTATTACGTATTTTTAGAAAAAAATTGTTATAATTTTCAGGCAATCCTTGTGCTCTTTACTGTCGAAATGACAAAGATGTCGTTGTATCGTTATCACCCAAAGTCAAAGATGGCACTACATGCTATCGTGGAAAGAGGGACATATGTGTGGATGGAATCTGTCGAGTAAGTTTCTCACATCCATAAGTTTCTTATATTTAGATATCAATCATAGCATAAATAAATTAAATATTGTTCAAATTATGTATCTCATTTTTACTTTTTTTCTCCTTCGTAATAATGATATTTAATAACATCTCATACACTAATTTACCCAAAAACTGTTACAGTAGGGGTATTTATCTTTAGTTTAACATCTTAGGGGTATTCATGATCTTTGGTTTAACATGTTAAAGCGTGTTAAATGGAAAAACTCATGTTAAATCGAAAAAAATGGCTTCTTTTACCGTGGTAAAACGAAATAACATTTAACATGGCTGAGAGTCTGTTACTTGGTCTGTTAAATGAAGAATGACGTCACACAATAGACCAGTTGAGATCGCCGCCATTTTTGTTGTTGTGACAGCTCAGTTCTTTCGTGTGTTTGTGGTATTCATATCCCTGTTATTAAACCAGATTGGATAATTTTAATGATACATTCGAGAAAAAAAACAGTAAAAAAAAACAATGTAATTTCATTCTACTATCTGAAAATTTGTAAACGCTCGCCAGATAAAAATCTCACTATATGAACCATGTAATTATTCTTAGGGGACATATGTCCCAGACTAAAGTTATTTTTTCATTTCATTTCATAAGCTAAACTTTCACACAAATTACACTTTTCACTCACTCTAGGCATGTTGTAATTAATTACTTAAATCAAAACTGAAGTAAACAATAACATGAAGGTCTGGAAGGAAGGTTATAAACATAAAGGCTTATACGCTTATACAAGTTGCTGAGAAAATCCACTAGGGACTCTTATGCATTTAACGTTTAACATGACTTCAAATAGGGCTGCTCACAATCTTATAGTTATAACATTTAACATGGTAAAACATTTAACATTTAACACAACATCATGAATACCCTTATTAAAGGGAAAAACTCATGTTAAATGGAGAATGACGTCACGCAACAGACCAGCTGGGCTCGTCACTATTTTGTTTGTTGTGTTAGGTTACTTGCTCGTAGTTTGTGTTAGTTTTATTTACGATGATTTTATAACTAACTAAGCAATGGATGACAATAATAATAGTGTTATGACAGTTGTCAATTAGCTCGTACTATATATATATTTTATTTTGTAACAGATCGGCCTGGTGAGCCTTAAATGGTTGATAAAACCGTTATATTATATATATATATTTTTTTTTTTTAACAGTTGATTATAGGGGGTTATAGTCTCGTACAAAAGACACCCCTAACTATAAACAATGTTATTATCAAAAGAAGAAAAAAATAAATAAATAGATAAGAATAATGCTTCTTAATAAAAGAGGAAAGTAAAATTGATAACAAAAAATAATGATATTGGTACACTTAAATAAAACAAACAATTGCCCTCTAATAGTAAGAAGAAACATGTTAATTTGAAAAAGGGACGTGAGAAGAAAATAGAAAAAAAAAATGATTAAATAAAATGAGTAATAATAAAAAGTAAAATAGAGCTAGTGTGACTGAATTAATTTTATATTTATTAAAATTTATAACAGAATGTCCTTCAGCAGTCTGGGCTTCAGTCTTCGGGTTGAGGTTGGGTTTCCCAGGTTGTAGCTCACTGCTCCTTTAACTGTCTGCAACTGGGAGTGGAACTTCATGAACCGTTTTTTTATGTAATCCTCTATCGACTCCATATGTAATTCGCGATTCAATTGGCTATTTCTTATGAACCAAGGAGCATTAACTGTGATTCTTAGAACTTTATTTTGAAAAGATTGTAGTTTTTTTCTTTTCGTGAAGGATGTCGCTCCCCAGACTTCACAGCCGTACATCAGCAGTGGTCTGAGAATTGTTTTAAATATAAGAACAGTTGTTTCTGGTTTTAGTTTGGAATTTCTGTTTTAGCTCATATTGATTCTCTACCTCATAAGTTAGAAGATCAACAAGGCACTCAGCAACCAAACTTTCACAAAACTTGCACCTTTCACTCAATTTAGGCATATTATAATAAATTACTTTAATCAAAACTTAGAAGTAAGCAATAATAAAAAGTTATGGAAGGAAAGGTTATAAAACAAGTCGTTCAGAAAACCATGTGCACAAATGGAGTAACTGCAGTGGTTATGTTTGCATGGTAAAGATACCCGCTCAGTGTCTTGAAAATACCAGTTATACCCGTTATTGGAGAATCATTTTAACTGTAACTGCATGATTTTTACAGTCATAATTGTACTGTCGCACTACCTCTGGCTTGATAGTATAGGTAATGTCAGTGAAGCAATCGTCAGATGTATACACCTTCATCTATCTTAGGTATACGTTATTGCGGCAAAAGTGTTAGCCACTACCATACCTATCTGATAGTTACAGTCATGATAGTAACATCGCACTGGGTCAAGTGTGATCGTTAATAGTTCAAGAAATGTTAGTGGACTACCAGACGCATTAACTGCCACGTTTTACTGCCATAAGAATAGGCATTGATAATGAACTTTCGGAGCATATTAAACTTACCAACTGCAATGAGGATAAGTGGGAAAACGTTCTCATATATTTTTACCAAAACATTCACAGGCCCGAAAATAATCCCCATTGACCCCAAAAATAATCCACCCCCCCCCCCCCAAAAAAAAAAAATCGCCCTAAACTACATTATATCCATCACAGAATTAAAAAATAACTCTACCTTGGCGTTTTTATATGTTTTAAAGTTAAAGTAAGTGCCCCGTGCCCTAAAAATAAATCCAACCAAGGCCCCAAAAATCATATCATTTCAGGCCTCAGGACCAAAAATAAATAATATATTACTTTTTAGTAATATAAAAAGTATCTAAGGATTGACTAAAACTAATCGAAGGACTGGTGTGCCATTAGCACACCTTCGTATAAGGTCTGTTCCAACATCTACTTCTGACTGTCGTGAGTATGCATTAGTACTTTTCTCTTCCAAATCCTGTTCAAGGCCTGCTCCGGACAGTCAGAAGTGGTTGTTGGAACAGACCTATTATGTAAAACTATTTTACCAGAAATCGCTGCTCTCTGCTAATTACTCACATCAGTGCAATGCTTGTTTGCAGAGTACACAAGCATTTTGTGTCACAAAGTCAACAAATTTTGTATCTCCATTTTTAGTTAATTTCTATTGAAACATTGGATCTCTTAGCTAAAATTTCACTATCTAATTAACAGAAGAGAATAGAACAGTTAAAGATTAATTTGAAAATAATCAGTTTTGTGGATCATTTGAATAGATCAGACCTTATTGCATGAAGAAACTGTGCCAAAATTTCACACATACCATCAGGGCCCTGTTTCATAATAAAGTACAAACTAATACTATCAGTCTTGTCGATTTAACTTAATACAATTACACTGACTTATCCAATAGTAACTTGTACTTTAGTATTTTTGAACTCCTGTAATATCACTAATAATTCTCCCTATTATGAAAAAAAATGAGCATTAGTGCAATTGTATTTTGAACTAATACTATTAGCTTTCATTATGAAACAGGCCCCAGATTTTATTTAAATGTCAATTGGAAATTTTCAATGTTATGTTATGTCATGTTATGATTGTGTCATCTTCTGAATTTTTACATCTCATATCTTCAATATATTTTATTAGTTCTTGAAGTATTTAATTCAGTCCTATATTGCAATTTACATTTATTAATTAACAAAAGAAAATTAACTTTTACCTAATTTTCTTTGTAGTACTGTTACATAAAATGTTTTAGATTTTTTTTTTCATTTGTTCCTCTTGCCACTCATTAAATTTACAAAATTTCTTCATTAATTACTTTTAATTGGTTAATTTAGTTGATTCTATATGCTCTGCTTTGATTGCTTATTTATAAAAATAAACAAGTAATTACAGCTTTTAAAAACCAATTTCATTTTGAACAAAGTGGACAATTCATTTGATAACCACAGCCCTTATTCAAAGTGATAAGCTAAAATTATATATAAGCCTTGTTAACAAATTAAATTTTAGTTATATATGATGTCAGAATTTCAAATACTTACCATGCTTCTTAGGACATACCATGCGATCTGCAATTTGATTCTAATAGTGTCGAAGATGCCTGTGGTATTTGCCATGGCAATGGAACAGGTTGCAAAGTTGTACAAGGGCGGAAAGATTTAAAACAAGGTATAAATATTAATAATCTAATTAAAAATAATTATCACTAGAATTGCATAGATGAATTATAATCGTGGAATTTTCATCAAAGTATACTAAACTTTGCTTAAATGAAATGAAAAATTATCTTCATTTTGTAACCAAGTCCTCTAAGAACATAAAATGATTGTTTATGTTCTGGATTTTCTTTCCTCATAAGTTGTTTGTTTTTATTTATTAAGATGTTGAGGTGAAAGAACTTGTATTTAGAATATTATCACTATTCTATATTTGCTGTTCTACATTTCAAGGAATTTTCCGTATTCATGTACTAATATCTAATATACCTCATTTTATTAAGTGCATCTATTTCTTCTAGAAATATTGTTGTATAGTCCTATATTTCAATGACCATTATTATGTTCTATCTTAAAATTGTAAAATACTTTAAAAACAACTAATCTCTGGACTTTAATTTTCAAAAACATATGATAACTGAATAGTAAGAGAATTGGAAACTGACCTATATTTCAATGACCAATATTATGTATTACCTGAAGACAATAAAAGTATAAAAGAAAAACAAAAAAAGATTAATCTCTTGGGTTTAATTTTCAAAAATGTATGATACCTAAATATTAAGAGATTTGGACACTGACCTATATTTCAATGACCATTATTATGTTCTATCTTAAAATTGTAAAAATACTTCAAAAACAACTAATCTCTGGACTTTAATTTTCAAAAACATATGATAACTGAATAGTAAGAGAATTGGAAACTGACCTATATTTCAATGACCATTATTATGTATTACTTTAAGATAGTAAAAATACTTTTAAAAAACTCTAATCTCTTGGGTTTAATTTTCAAAAATGTATGGTACCTAAATATTAAGAGATTTGGACACTGACCTATATTTCAATCACCAATATTGTGTATTACCTGAAGCCAATAAAACTATTAAAAAAACGCCTTTCTTACCCCATCAGAACTCAACACCCCTTAAATTACAAATATTAGAAAAATGGCATGCCAAGTGGGATGAAAGCTCTCC